>NC_083575.1:37184653-37432153 GCF_027579695.1 Neoarius graeffei | reverse complement strand
GCCCCACACTTTGAAAAGCCCTGCAATAGGGCACTTGAGGTTTTTTTTCAGGAAGCCACGCAGAATTAAATGTTCTGATAGGGCATGCAGGCTTTGCACCAATTAGGGTAATGCTTTTTCATTATTGTTAGTTGCCTTGGTGTTACCTTAAGTGGTTTCTTACATCTAATTATGATATTTTATTATTATTTTGTTACATTATACTATTTATTTCATTTTAGTCTTGGTTGAGGTAAGTGTTGAGTTCAATATTTAAAATAAAAAACCCCAGCTTGTTTTTTTGCAATTTATTCCTTGAATGTCAACTAAAGAATGATTGAAAGATTGCCACCAAAAAGGCAAAAAACTAAGGTCAAAACCAGAGATGCACCGATTGACCGGCTGCTGATCGGAATCGGCCGATTTTCACGTGATCGGCCATGACCGGCGACCGGCCGGTCAAAATTAAAATATGCCGATTTTCTGCCGATCAAAACTTGTGTATCACATAGAGATGAAAGTGGAAATACTCGTAATTCGCAACTAAAAAGACCGCAGCTACACTGGCAGCTTGAACATGCTTTGTAGTGCGATTGTGTTGCGCTTGCGCAGAACAGTGTCAGTCCTGCACGCTTAACGAGCTCCGGCGCGCGTGCCGTTAACAAAAAAAATAAATAATTCACTATATTTGGATATCCAAATATAGTGAATTTTTTTTTGTGCCATATATTGGATGTGAAAAGAAGAAAATGTTTGTGGTTGTGTGAATTTCCCATTACAGGAATTAATATGTTAGCCTATTACCAAACATCTAGTTAGATTTGTACAAAGAGAGAGAGAAAAAAATGTCTTTTTGTTTGTTTTACAGCCTTGGTTGCACTTGATTCCTTTGGAAATTACTCTACAAATACACATTTGACAAAGATGATAGAATGGCTGTGGTATAAGTATGACTGGAAATAATTTTTGTATTTTGATACTGAATGAAGAAATGGGTTGTTCCATAAGGCATAAGTTTTCATATCTAAATAGGCTTATGAAAGTGTGTTCCATAGCAGTAGGCAAATAATATATGAGGGGGAAGTTGTTTTTGTGCCAGATATTGGATGGGAAAAGAAAAAATGTTTGTGTGAATTTCCTATTTCAGGAATTAATATGTTAATACCAAACATGAAGAAAGATTTTACAAAGAACAATGTCTTTTTGTTTGTTTTCAACTTTTGAGGTGTTGAAAATTTATTACTGAAAATCTGGCAGAATGTTCTATTAAAGAAAAGATAAAAAGAAAATAGTCTTTGTGTGTGCTGTGAAGTGGTTTGAAAAAATGAAATCGGAATTGGCCAAAATCGGTATCGGCAGGTCACACTCCATGGAAAATCGGAAATCGGAATCGACCCAAAAAATTGCAATCGGTGCAGCTCTAGTAAAAACTAAACTTTAACTTCAATTTTGGTGAGTAATTTCCATAAATTTAAGACAGGTTTTCCACCAACATCAAGCCCAGCAAACTAATGGCCTGCCCTGTAATGTAAAGTTGGGTCGAGGAATGAAACCAGGCAGGGTTCTGGTAAAAATTGTTTTAGCTGTCTTCTCTTAAAGAACTTTAAAGAATTTAGATTGAACTGAATACTCTCAAATGCTTCTTGTAGCTTTAAAATAGTCCCAGCAGGTGACTCTGAAGAAAAATACTGTCTTTGAACACCGCCCGCTGTAAACACTTTGCATACACCCCAATGACCGACTCCACCGACTGCCACGACACCACCGCGCACGATTCCCTCATCGGCACAGTGGAGCACCACAAATTGCTACCTGGTCTGTGGGAAACACTGATTAAATATATATATATATATATATATATATATATATATATATATATATATATATATATATATATTAGTGCTGTCAAGCGATTAAAATATTTAATCGTGATTAATGTCGCGACTGTCATAGTTAACTTGCGATTAATCGCAATTTAATCGCACATTTTTGTCACATGAAAAACCATTGTAATTCTCTTATCAGCATAAAAAAGTGAATGGGCTTGCTTTGTACCAATGTTTTTTTTTTTATTGCAGAGCATAACACGTCTTGTCACAGCCACTGCAAAGTTGGGCTGGAGCCGCCGATGGGAAAACAAAACCTAAGCCGAGCACCGTGGCTCTTCGTCCCGAGGCGCGGGGCTAGCACGCCCTGCCTGCACTGGTTCTTTGGGGGGAGGGCAGAGGACTCTGGCTGTGCGGGGTGTGGCATTACAGTCTAGCTGCTATCGTTTTTCTAAGCAAAGTCTCTGTTCCAAGTTCCTGGCAGTTTCAAAAGCTTATGAAAAACCTACATCATGTCACAGAGCGTTAATCTCGCGATAAAAAATTATCGCCGTTAAAATTGAGTCAAGTTAACGCGATAATAACGTGACATTTTTGACAGCATTAATATATATCATCATCTCTAGCCGCTTTATCCTGTTCTACAGGGTCGCAGGCAAGCTGGAGCCTATCCCAGCTGACTACGGGCGAAAGGCGGGGTACACCCTGGACAAGTCGCCAGGTCATCACAGGGCTGACACATAGACACAGACAACCATTCACACTCACATTCACACCTACGGTCAATTTAGAGTCACCAGTTAACCTAACCTGCATGTCTTTGGACTGTGGGGGAAACCGGAGCACCCGGAGGAAACCCACACGGACACGGGGAGAACATGCAAACTCCACACAGAAAGGCCCTCGCCGTCCACGGGGCTCGAACCCGGACCTTCTTGCTGTGAGGCGACAGCGCTAACCACTACACCACCGTGCCGCCCCTAATATTCAAACTGATAATCTTTATTTATTTATTTATTTTTAAATATACACTCTTTCTGAATTTGATGCCTGCAACACATTCCAAAAAAGTTGGGACAGGGACGACAAAAGACCAAGAAAGTTGTTGAATGCTCAGAAAACATCTGTTTGGAACATTCTACGGGTAAACAGGTTAATTGACAATTGGAACAGCTAAGTCGTTCACAAGCAAGGATGGGGTGAGATCCAAAATTTGTAGCAGTTTTCTACTGCAATTGTGCAGTGACTTTATTTCACTCTGTACTACAACATACTGAATAACGTTTATGATAATGTCAGCTTTAATTCTAGTGTATCCATGCACCTTAAAAGCATTTAGACAATTGGAAATAATGAACTCATCACATTTAGGAAGTTACTGTAAAATCATTGCAACTGATCTGACTTGTCTTCAGTATTGTGCTTTTTGCATGAATAATATCCATGAGGGCTACAGGCTGGGAGATTGATTTGGTTACTGAAGTATATTCTCGTCTGTGGCCCCTAAAAACCAATTCCATATGATTGTACATAGAACACATATTCAGGGGCCAAGAAACATGTACTTTACAACAATGACTGTGTGTCAAAGGCCTAGTGTAAGCTTTTGTCAAGGGTTTTTAGCCTTGCAAATCATTTGAAACTAATCCAAAATTGTCCATTTGTGGTATGAGTTACAAAATTTTATGATTGGCAGCTATTTTTGTGGCTACTGCCTCATAGAGGTGGAGCAAACAATAGCAAAACTTCATAACCAATCAGCACTTATCCTGATCAAGTTCGATTACCCGTTCTACTTCTTGATAAACTTCAGAACCAGTCAGAACCAAAAACGAAATAAGAGAAACCTCGTTATAACTTCATAATATCGGAAGATAATCAGCAGATAAAGAGAGAAACAAAATTCACCTCATGGTTCACCAAGGCTACTGATTCGTTATCAAGTAAGTGGTGTTTATTTTAAGAAAATTTACCTTTTCATGATCACAGCTTTTGTTTGGTCCTTCTGAAAGGTCAAATGAAAGGTTTTGTAAGGTTTTTTTGAGCTTTTTGGCAAATATTTACACCAAGAATTCCAGCCATTCAACAAAAACTCAAGAAGGCAGTGAAGACAACGTTGGAATCTTTTGAGCGATCTGCTCGGTTTGCAATTCACAAACAAGTGCTTTCTTACTATCCATCCATCCATCTATCCATTATCTGTAGCTGCTTATCCTGTCCTACAGGATTTGAAAACAGATCTAGTTCACAGCACTGTATTTTGAACAAAAAACAGTAAATAAAATTGGTAACCAAAATACTATGAGCCCTGATGCTGCCCACAGCTTGATGATGCTTGCAAGACATGAGGCGAGTATAATCGATAACATGCATATATGCTATATTTCCTGTACGGACATGATATCAGAAAACAATTTTATTTATAAGCAGTAGCCACATGTATCCATAGGGTACCTTTTTTTTTTTTAATTGTACCTGCACTACGTGTGAATCGGCTCTGTGCAATTAAAATCTCCATATTTTCCACCAAAGTGCATTAGTCAACAGTGGATTTATACTCACATTGTTAGGAAAACCTAAATCAAATGACCATAAACAAAGTCAATCATATAATCAAGGCATGGTTCAGAATGTATATATTGAGTTATACTGGTATCTATGAAGGTAAGTGTTCTTTTCCAATACTCGCTAAAGGTAGGATTACATGGTCACTAGCATGTTAACAGCTGTCTGTAATCTAATGAAGCTTCTAATTAATCAAACATTTTTAGCTCACCAATGATAGACCCTACATCAGTCAGAAGCATGTGGACACCGAATGTTCGAATGCCCAAAACTGTCATCTCATCAATCGTGCCCCTTTTAATTATCATCAAATAACTCCTATAAAGTGTCTCGTCTCGTCTTCTTCCGCTTATCCAGGACCGGGTCGCGGAGGCAGCAGTCTAAGCATGGAAGCCCAAACTTCCCTTTCCCCAGACACCTCGGCCAGCTCCTCGGGAAGAACACCGAGGCGTTCCCAGGCCAGCCGAGAGACATAGTCCCTCCAGCGTGTCCTGGGTCTTCCCCGGGGCCTCCTCCCGGGGGGACATGCCTGGAACACCTCCCCAGGGAGGCGTCCAGGAGGCATCCGAAAAAGATGCCCGAGCCACCTCAGCTGGTTCCTCTCGATGTGGAGGAGCAGCGGCTCTACTCCGAGCTCCTCCCGAGTGACTGTGCTTCTCACCCTATCTCTAAGGGAGCGCCCAGCCACCCTGCGAAGGAAACTCATTTCAGCCGCTTGTATCCGCGATCTTGTTCTTTCTGTCATTACCCAAAGCTCATGACCATAGGTGAGAGTCGGAACGTAGATCGACCGGTAAATTGAGAGCTTCGCCTTTTGGCTCAGCTCCTTCTTCACCACGACGGACCGGTAAAGCGACCGCATCACTGCGGAGGCTGCACCGATCCGCCTGTCGATCTCACGCTCCATCCTTCCCTCACTCGTGAACAAGATCCCGAGATACTTAAACTCCTCCACTTGAGGCAGGACTTCTCCACCAACCTGGAGAGGGCAAGCCACCCTTTTCCGGTCGAGAACCATGGCCTCGGACTTGGAGGTGCTGATTCTCATCCCAGCCGCTTCACACTCGACTGCAAACCGCCCCAGTGCATGCTGAAGGTCCTGGTTTGAAGAAGCCAACAGGACAACATCATCCGCAAAAAGCAGAGATGAAATCCTGTGGTTCCCAAACAGGATTCCTTCCGGCCCCTGGCTGCGCCTAGAAATTCTGTCCATAAAAATTATGAACAGAACCGGTGACAAAGGGCAGCCCTGACGGAGTCCAACATGCACTGGGAACAGGTCTGACTTACTGCCGGCAATGCGAACCAGACTCCTGCTCCGTTCGTACAGGGACCGGACAGCCCTTAGCAAAGAGCCCCGAACCCCATACTCCCGAAGCACCCCCCACAGAATACCACGGGGGACACGGTCGAATGCCTTCTCCAGATCCACAAAGCACATGTGGACTGGTTGGGCAAACTCCCATGAACCCTCGAGCACCCTATGAAGGGTATAGAGCTGGTCCAGTGTTCCGCGACCAGGACGAAAACCGCATTGTTCCTCCTGGATCTGAGGTTCGACTATCGGTCGAATTCTCCTCTCCAGTACCCTGGAGTAAACTTTCCCTGGGAGGCTGAGAAGTGTGATTCCCCTATAATTGGAGCACACTCTCCGGTCCCCTTTCTTAAAAAGAGGGACCACCACCCCAGTCTGCCACTCCAGAGGCACTGTCCCCGACCGCCACGCGATGTTGCAGAGGCGTGTCAACCAAGACAGCCCCACAACATCCAGAGACTTGAGATACTCAGGGCGGATCTCATCCACCCCCGGTGCCTTGCCACCGAGGAGCTTGCAAACCACCTCAGTGACTTCGGCTTGGGTAATGGACGAGTCCACCTCTGAGTCATCAGCCTCAGTCTCCTCAGTGGAAGACATGACGGTGGGATTGAGGAGATCCTCAAAGTATTCCTTCCACCGCCCGACAATGTCCCCAGTCGAGGTCAACAGCTCCCCACCCGCACTGTAAACAGTGTTGGCAGAGTACTGCTTCCCCCTCCTGAGGCGCCGGACGGTTTGCCAGAATTTCTTCGAGGCCGACCGATAGTCCTTCTCCATGGCCTCCCCGAACTCCTCCCAGTTCCGAGTTTTTGCCTCCGCAACTGCCCGAGCTGCAGCACGCCTGGCCTGCCGATACCCGTCGGCTGCCTCAGGAGTCCCGGAGGTCAACATGGCCCGATAGGACTCCTTCTTCAGCTTGACGGCATCCCTTACTTCCGGTGTCCACCACCGGGTTCGGGGATTGCCGCCACGACAGGCACCGGAGACCTTGCGGCCACAGCTCCGAACAGCTGCGTCCACAATGGAGGTAGAGAACATGGTCCACTCAGACTCAATGTCCCCCGCCTCCCTCGGAAGCTGGGAAAAGCTCTCCCGGAGGTGGGAGTTAAAGACCTCCCCAACAGAGTGCTCGGCCAGACGTTCCCAGCAGACCCTCACCATACGTTTGGGCCTGCCAGGTCTGTCCAGCTTCCTCCTCCGCCAGCGGATCCAACTCACCACCAGGTGGTGATCAGTTGACAACTCAGCCCCTCTCTTCACCCGAGTGTCCAAGACATAGGGTCGGAGATCAGATGACACGACTACAAAGTCGATCATCGACCTCCGACCTAAGGTGTCCTGGTGCCACGTGCACTTATGGACACCCCTATGCTCGAACATGGTGTTCGTTATGGACAAACTGTGACTAGCACAGAAGTCCAATAACAAAACACCACTCGGGTTCAGATCGGGGAGGCCGTTCCTCCCAACCACGCCCCTCCAGGTGTCACTGTCATCGCCCACGTGAGCATTGAAGTCCCCCAGTAGCACAATGGAGTCCCCAGTCTGAGCACCCCTCAGTACCTCTCCCAGGGACTCCAAGAAGGCCGGATACTCTATACTGCTATTTGGCCCGTAGGCACAAACAACAGCAAGAGCCCTCTCCCCAATCCGAAGGCGCAGAGAGGCGACCCTCTCGTTCACTGGGGTAAACTCCAACACATGGCGGCTGAGCTGGGGAGCTATAAGGAAGCCCACACCAGCCCGCCGCCGCTCACCATGGGCGACTCCAGAGAAGTGGAAAGTCCAGCCCCTCTCGAGGAGCTGGGTTCCAGAGCCCAAGCTGTGCGTGGAGGTGAGCCCGACTATCTCTAGCCGGTACCTCTCAACCTCCCGCACAAGCTCAGGCTCCTTCCCCCCCAGCGAAGTGACATTCCATGTCCCAACAGCCAGCCGCTGTGTCCGGGGGTCAGGTCGTCGAGGCCCCTGCCTTCGACTGCCACCCAATCCACACTGCACCAAACCCCTACTGCTACCTCTGTGGGTGGTGAACCCACAGGAGGTTCCTATAAAGTGCATTTATCATAAAGAAAAATAGTACAGGAGATATCAAACTCAGATGAATTTCTAAAATTGACAGAAAACTATACCTGAAAATAAAGCACTGGTGATGTAATTTACAATGCACATTTGCCTCATTTCCAAGTCACTAACATGAGGCGGCATGGTGGCGTGGGCAGCACAATGGTGTCGCCTCACAGCAAGAAGGTTCTGGGTTCGAGCCCAGTGGCCAACGGGGGCCTTTCTGTGTGGGGTTTGCATGTTCTCCCCGTATCTGTGTGGGTTTCCTCCGGGTGCTCCGGTTTCCCCCACAGTCCAAAGACATGCAGGTTAGGCTAATTGGTGGCTCTAAATTGACCGTAGGTGTGAATGTGAGTGTGAATGGTTGTATGTCTCTATGTGTCAGCCCTGTGATGACCTGGTGACTTGTCCAGGGTGTACCCCACCTCTCACCCATATTCAGCTGGGATAGGCTCCAGCTTGCACGTGACCCTGCACAGGATAAGCAACTACAGATGATGGATGGATGGATGGATGGATGGATGGATGGATGGATGGATGTTTTGAGGAACTAGCAATGCCTCAAATTGTTATTTGGTTTTTGATACAAAATCAGCTGAATTAAGATGAAATGATTTAAATAATGACAGAAAGAGAAGAGCTTTTTGTGGAACAACTCAAGAAGGAGGAGTTCAAAAAATACATCAATATCTGCTTGGGGACAATGTTCAAAGCCATTATAATTTCATTTTCTCAGCAACACTTTCAGATTATTAAAAATTTCCTGTGTGTGTATTTCACTCCTCTGAGATTGCCAGATTTTTCCGAAATAGAAGTGTTCGAGATGTTTTTCTGCAGTGTCTAGACTGCTGACTTTAAAGGCAAGCACTTGGCTTTATGCCTGAATATCACACAACACAAAGGCTTAGCTGCAAATGCAGGTCAGATTTTATTTACAAAACCAGGGTATACAAAACTATATGGTAGATCAAGAACAAGATTCAGGCAGGCAGTTGCCAAAAATTAGGCAGAGGCAGAAAGAACCCAATAAACCAAAGTCAAAACTGTAAATTTAATGCAGATACAAGCACATTTGAGCTGTTCAGTGGCTGAGGGGAATGGAGGCAAGGATAACCATATATAACAGTACTCTGTTTGAGGCCTTTGACAGCATTGGGAATATGATTAAGTGGTATCTGAAACCTGTTTTCACTGTCAAACTTTTACTTACTTTACTTATGGTCCCTGTCATATTATGACGATGGGGGACTCTTGGACGCCCTCAGTCGTTGATGCTCGCGTCTTCATCTGCCTTCATCTGGAGGCGGGCCTCGCAGAGCTCCTTTCCCGATGTGAGATTGGCCCGCCAGGCACTGCAGTTCAGCGCAATCTGGTACCAGTCGGCATTTATGCAGAAGAGCCGCAGGTCCTCCTTGGCACAGTCTTTCCAACACTTACGTGGACAACCCTGCTTAAGTTCACCGAACAGCAGTTGCTTTGGTGTTCTAGAGTCATCCATTCATGCCACATGGCCGAGCCAGCGTAGTCTGTTGTTTCAAAGCATGGTCTCGATGGTAGTAGAATAGGTGCAGTGGAGGACCTCAGCATTGGTCTTATGCTGCCACCACTTGATGTTCATTACCTGTTGGAGAGATTTCTGGTGGAAAACTTCCAGACAGCAGATGTGGTGGACTAAAGCCTAGGTCACAACCGGCCGTACGTGCTCCTACGGCCGGTCTACGTGCAAAAAACGCAAGAAACGCACGGAGGGCACGCGTGTGACATGCTGATTTTCGAGCCGTAGACTGGCCGCAGACCGGCCGCAGAGGTTCTTTGTCATGTCAAACAAACTCTACAGGCGCTTACATTTTTTTCAGGTTGCAAGACAAACTTATGGCCAATGTGCATCTTTCTCCACGAACAAAAAAAACCACAGCGATTTGGGAAACGCCAAAAATCGCACGCCAAAAAATCGTACGTCCGGTTGTGACCTAGGCTTAAGGTCAGCCACGTTTCGGAACCATAGAGGAGAGATGGTAGGACTATCGCCTTGTAAATGGTCAACTTAGTTGACAGACTAAGGCCTCTACTGTTCCAGCACCTAGTACGCAAAGCACTGAAAGCTGCTGCAGCATGAGAGACTCAACGTTGGATCTCAGGGTCAAGAATTGCATCATCTGACATGTTGCCACCAAGGTACGTAAATGTGTGCGCACGCTTTAGTGGATGGTCATTGATCATGATGGAGGGGGAGTGACCGCACTGTACATGCATTGCCTCCATCTTGGATTTGCTGATGGTCAGCCCCCAGGTGTCGCAGGCAGACTTCAGTGTCAAACACACTGTGGTCATATGGTTGGGTGATGTCATGCCCATTAGACCAGACAGTTGTATCCCTGATTAGTGGTTTACCAGACATGAGATGTCACCTGTGTGATTGTTATGGAACAGCCTTCCAAGTAGTGTTTGGAAATCAGACACAGTCTCAGTGTTTAAGTCTAGGCTGAAAACATATCTGTTTAGTCAAGCCTTTTGTTAATAGTGTTTATGAGGTAAAGGAGTAGGTCTGGAGGGTCCTCAGACATAGTGTTTTGGTAAACTGGGATGTATGGATGCTGTCAGTCCCCCACTCACTTGCTCACTTGAGTTTGTTGACAGTGTAGTGGCTGCTGCTTTACGTCCTGGGGCTCCCTCATGCCTGTGTTACCTTCTGGCTCTCCCCTTTTACAACCCCGATTCCAAAAAAGTTGGGACAAAGTACAAATTGTAAATAAAAACGGAATGCAATAATTTACAAATCTCAAAAACTGATATTGTATTCACAATAGAACATAGACAACATATCAAATGTCGAAAGTGAGACATTTTGAAATTTCATGCCAAATATTGGCTCATTTGAAATTTCATGACAGCAACACATCTCAAAAAAGTTGGGACAGAGGCAATAAGAGGTTGGAAAAGTTAAAGGTACAAAAAAGGAACAGCTGGAGGACCAAATTGCAACTCATTAGGTCAATTGGCAATAGGTCATTAACATGACTGGGCATAAAAAGAGCATCTTGGAGTGGCAGCGGCTCTCAGAAGTAAAGATGGGAAGAGGATCACCAATCCCCCTAATTCTATGCCAACAAATAGTGGAACAATATCAGAAAGGAGTTCGACACTGTAAAATTGCAAAGAGTTTGAACATATCATCATCTACAGTGCATAATATCAAAAGATTCAGAGAATCTGGAAGAATCTCTGTGCGTAAGGGTCAAGGCCGGAAAACCATACTGGGTGCCCGTGATCTTCGGGCCCTTAGACGGCACTGCATCACATACAGGCATGCTTCTGTATTGGAAATCACAAAATGGGCTCAGGAATATTTCCAGAGAACATTATCTGTGAACACAATTCACCGTGCCATCCGCCGTTGCCAGCTAAAACTCTGTAGTTCAAAGAAGAAGCCGTATCTAAACATGATCCAGAAGTTCAGACGTCTTCTCTGGGCCAAGGCTCATTTAAAATGGACTGTGGCAAAGTGGAAAACTGTTCTGTGGTCAGACAAATCAAAATTTGTAGTTCACATCTGGAAAGACACCATCAATGCTGAAAGGTATATCCAGGTTCTAGAGCAACATATGCTCCCATCCAGACGACGTCTCTTTCAGGGAAGACCTTGCATTTTCCAACATGACAATGCCAAACCACATACTGCATCAATTACAACATCATGGCTGTGTAGAAGAAGGGTCCGGGTACTGAACTGGCCAGCCTGCAGTCCAGATCTTTCACCAATAGAAAACATTTAGCACATCATAAAACGGAAGATATGACAAAGAAGACCTAAGACAGTTGAGCAACTAGAATCCTACATTAGACAAGAATGGACATTCCTATCCCTAAACTTGAGTAACTTGTCTCCTCATTCCCCAGACATTTACAGACTGTTGTAAAGAGAAAAGGGGATGTCTCACAGTGGTAAACATGGCCTTGTCCCAACTTTTTTGAAATGTGTTGTTGTCATGAAATTTCAAATCACCTAATTTTTCTCTTTAAATGATACTGTACATTTCCTCAGTTTAAACATTTGATATGTCATCTATGTTCTATTCTGAATAAAATATGGAATTTTGAAACTTCCACATCATTGCATTCCGTTTTTATTTACAATTTGTACTTTGTCCCAACTTTTTTGGAATCAGGGTTGTAGTTATGTTGTCATAGTTAGTTTTGCCAGAGTCCCCCCTGTCTGTTCCTCTGAGTTACATGTCAATCCTGAGATTGAGATGCTGACCTCTTCTGCTCCTCGGACCTGGCTGATCCATCCTGATGCCCTATGTCTGGTCGGAGTCTCATCACATTGCTCCTGTGGAGGACGGCCCCATATGGACAGTCGAAAGTCGCACTTGGAAGATGCTCTGGACACTTACAGTAATGTTCTTATGGCTGAGGACTACAGTTGACTTGCTAACTTTAGGACTGCAGTTGTCATAAACAGTTTTGCACTCAAGTTTCCATCAGTTGAAGACTTATAACATCGACAAAACTGACTTCATGTTAAATGTTATAATCATGTTGTCTGTTGTTGCCCAAGTGGGGATGGGTTCCCTTTTGAGTCTGGTTCCTCTTGAGGTTTCTTCCTCATATCGTCTGAGGGAGTTTTTCCTTGCCACTGTCACCATGGGCTTGATCATTGGGGATAGATTGGGGATGAAATTGGCTTATGTTTGGGGTCATTCAAATTCTGTAAAGCTGCTTTGCGACAAAGTCTATTGTTAAAAGCGCTATAGAAATAAACTTGACTTGACTTGATTGTTTTGTTATCAGATATGATATCTTGAGCAATGAGGTATAGGGAATATTGGAGGAGGAAACCTTAACATTTAGTTGCAACTCTATCGTTTTTTTCTGGCTGAGTGATAACAGATTCGATGCAAGTTTTTGTCATGGCTGTTGGAACATGATAAAAAAGTCTTAGTAATATCACTGACATAACAGGAGCAGTATCTTTGCAAAATAGTGCATAATAACAATTGGTGGGGAAAATGAAATGCGAAACTAATTATCAAGTTAAATATTGTCAGTACAGAGCCAAGGGCGGGTGGTGCATAAGGGCGATTGGACGATGCACTGCCAAAACGAAAAAAAAGTTTTGTTTTTTTTTAAACAAACTTTCACCAGCGCTGCTCTAGGCCATTTTAATCTGTCTCTGGGTATCATTGTCCAATCAGGGTGGTCTTGCTTCTAGAGTACCTCCCCTTTTGGGGCGATTTCAGTCACGTTGAAAATCGCCCAAGAGTTCACTGATAGAGTCCCATGTTAATATATTTTTTTTCTCCTAACTGACACTTCAATGCAATCTCTATGGGTTCTGGGGGGGCTTGCCCTAACGTGCTTATGTCATTGCGAAGCGCAGCAAAGTTGCGTTCGATCCGCTCAGTTTCTGAGGTGAGATGGATGCGGAAAGCAATTCAGTGCGATCCTTAAAAGAAGTTCCATTTAGTCAGCGATCAAATCGAGCTAAATTGGCAACAAAACAAGCTGGACCCCCCTCGACCAAATCTAAACATAAAACAAATTTCGACAAGTGGGGGGAATCATATACTCGAGGTTTTACTTCAACATGGTCCCAGCGCAAATCCTGGCGAGCTGACTGCGAGGATGCCTCAGCGGTTTTCTGCTCCCCCTGCTTACTTTTCCACCCTGGAGGTGGCTCCACGGACAACACTGCTTGGACGGTCACTGGAGTTTCGGACATGCATCATTTGTCGGAGAAAATAAAAAAACATGAGTCATCAAAGATTCACATGGGCAGCTGCCTGAAATTTTTGGCTTTTGGGAGAGTGAACATCGCTACACAGCCGGATGAGGGCTACAGGCTAGCAGTTCACCACCACAACGATGAGGTGAGCAAGAACAGGCACATATTAAACCGGCTCATCCAATGCGTGAAATTTTGTGGAGTGTTCGAGTTAGCTCTATGAGGCAAAGATGAAACTGAGGGCTCCAGTCACCGTGGTGTTTTTCTGGGTTTGGTTGACTTCGTGACTCTCACACACACACACACACACACACACACACACACACACACACACACACACAGTCACAGAATCAGTTCACTTTTGATGTTTTCAATGTGCATTTTTATTAGTGCTGTCAAGCGATTAAAATATTTAATCGCGATTAATGTCGCGACTGTCATAGTTAACTCACAATTAATCGCAATTTAATCGCACATTTTTGTCACATGAAAAACCATTGTAATTCTCTTATCAGCATAAAAAAGTGAATGGGCTTGCTTTGTACCAATTTTTTTTTTTTTATTGCAGAGCATAACACGTCTTGTCACAGCCACTGACATCCATAACTTCCATATTAGATGAGAAAACCAAGGGATGAAAAATAAAGTGCATATCACTGTGAAAATAAAAAAATGTTTTATTTTACTCTTCATTAGTTTCTTTTGAAGAGAAGTATTTGCCATAAAAGAAGAAAAAAACAGATAACAAAAATAAAAAATATGTAGGCACAAAAGCAGCCCCTTAAAAAGGCTGATACAAAATGAAAAGTGTCCTTTGAGTGGAGCAGTACAGCCCTACTGCTGCAATTTTTCAACAAAGGCTTACCAACCCAGCCTCTTGAATCTTGAACATGAACATCATGTAACAGGTATATAACAGGTGAGCCAACTAATGGCCTACTTTTTGCCTTTCAGCCAGTTACTCAAACAGACAAGCCTGTTGACATTTTCTGACAACAGGGAAGCTCGTTTTTTCTGAACAACATGTCCAGACAGTGAAAACAATCGTTCACATGGTACTGAAGTGGCAGGCGTTACTAAGTACTTGCGTGCAAGGGAGGCCATCTCACTGTGTGACGCTTCATGTGTGGACCACCATTCCTGGGGAGAGTCCTCAATGCCAATCATAGGTTCTGACTTGTAGCGCTCAATACACCGGTCCACATGGTCCTCCTCTTCATCCGAGGAAGATTCTTGTGTTAACATGAGAGCTGGCTTCTTCTTCTCTGGCTCGGGTGTGCTTTTGTTATCCCATTCTGCTTGACTCCCCTTCCCCAGCTCCTGGAGCAAGGCATGGATGGAATCCCACATGAGAACCCGGTCAGGTTTGCTCAGACACTTGAGGTCCTTAAACCTTGAAATGAAATGACATAAAATATCAACTTTATTGTCATACAAGCAAAGGCACAGGTAAAACAAAACATTAACCTATTAATCTCTATTCCAGATTCAAAACCAAAAATTAAAGAGAAGCCAACCCACAAAACAAAGTGGTATTTAAGACAAACAAAATACTGAGAAGAATGTAGCATGGATATCTTACCTTGGGTCGAGTGCTGTCGCAACCCTGAGCCATGTGATGTTTAACTTCTCCTTGCGACCTCCCATATCTGCTGAAAAGGTTTCCTTGAGCTTGATCATGTATGCTGGGTCGTCCTCGGTGACGTCCATCACTCGGGACAGGTGACATAATGCTGGCAGCACCACTGAGCAAGAAACAAACTTTTCTCCTCCCAGAAGATCAGACACATATCTGCAACAATGTACAAAAGCTCTTTAATGTCGTAATTCTCTCTGTCACACACATACAGGCACCAGAATCAGTTACAGTGATAGAGGGGGACAGAAGAGGGATCACACACATACACCCTACATTTACAATAGTGTGTGGGACACACACACACACACACCAGACAGATAGCCTACATTTGCAGCAGTAGAAGGGAGAGAGGTCATACTGAGACATATAGAATTAATTACCTGCACTGCTCCAACGCAGCTTCGAGCTTCTTTGTTTTCTCCAGCTCAGTTGCTGTTGGCATGGTGACTTTAAGTTTAAGGCCAGTGCCTCTCTCAGAGGTTCAACATTCCAGCTGACACGCTTAATCATTTCAAGGGTACTATTCCATCTTGTTGCCACCTCCTGCGTGAGCGCTTCTTTTTTCTGCTTGTGTGCAATTTGTTGCTGCTCGAGCTCCAGGGCATTCGCTGGGCTGTGCTTGAAGTGTCCCACAAGTTTTCGGCATTTTGCCAATGCACTATCGAATGGGCTGTTATGCAGAGAAACCGTGATTGCACGGTGCACACTGTGTACGACGCACGGCATGTGTTCAAAGGGGAGTTCTCTGGCCGCTGCCATCATATTGCGTGCACTATCTGTGGTCAGTGAGACAACTTTTTTTTCGATGTTCCACTCTCTGGCTACTTTCATAAAGTGCTCAGCAACAGTATCAGCGAAGTGCCTCTCTTCTGCCTTCATAACAGTCAAAGCATGGGACTGAAGTTCCCACTGTGGAGTGAAATAATGTTCTGTGACCCCGAGGTAGTTCTCATTACTGAGTGACGTCCAATAATCTCCTGTTAGCGCGACTATGTCTGTCTGCCCCAACGCCTGTTGTAACTGGGACTTCTCCGTTTTATACAAAGTTTCTATGCGGCTCGTGATAGTAGCTCTGGAAGGAGTTTCATAGGTCCAGTCGTTGGATGCGATGCGAATTATCTCGGTCAGACCCTCATCATCCACAATGCTAACGGGCCTGCATGCAGTAGCCACCCATTTAGCTATGGCTGCAGTTAGCTTGGTTTTAGTTGCAGCATCCATGTGCCTGTGTCAAAACCCATCCATTGTTGCCTGGTTGTGGCGCGGAGGAGGTGTCGAATTTGAATCACCGGTGTGTTTGGCCATCAAATGGTATTTCAAACTGGATGTGCTCCGATGGTAACTAAGTTCACATCAACAGTAAGTGCAAATTACTTTAGTTTTATCTACCGAGCCATCTTTTAATGTTTTAAATTGAAGCTTTCCGTCTAGAAGTGTTCGTCCTGCTTCCATTTCAACTTGTCTGCTCAGTTGGGTTCTTCTTTGTTGGCTGTTTGCAACTGTATCGCTCAGTACCGCCACCCTGTGCGGGGCGTGGCATTACAGTCTAGCTGCTATCGTTTTTTCTAAGCAAAGTCTCTGTTCCAAGTTCCTGGCAGTTTCAAAAGCTTATGAAAAACCTACATCATGTCACAGAGCGTTAATCTCGCGATAAGAAATTATCGCCGTTAAAATTGAGTCAAGTTAACGCGATAATAACACGACATTTTTGACAGCACTAATTTTTATATTTGCCACACTTTGCTCTGAGAGTTAGCACTTTGGTAATATCCTTGGTAAATACCAGTAATTGCAAGATCCACTCATCTATTTATTCAACTGCTATTGTTATGTTAGCCAACAATTTACAATGTTTTGTTACAGTAAGTGCACTTTCCTGTTGTCCTTAATTTGCACAGTCTGTAAAATTCTTGCTGGTCATGGAGTTTGAAGTACAAAATCTATTTACAGAACATTCTGTAGAACAGTACTTTCAAGATTGGCAAATAAATATGTATTATTTTTTAAAAATATGGTTTCCTTTCTTATTTAGTTGTTGGACATATCTTTTATAAAGATATCATTCTTGGCTATTTCACATCATACAATATTGAAATAATGTGAATAGTGAATAGGGCGTAATTGGAATTGGTCATTGTAGAGCCAAACTATTCTTCGATTGTGAATGTTGTTTGCAACTTTACACCACAGCCTATAGCTTAGGTAGCTACAGGGAAAAGATTTCTGTAATATGCTGCCATCTAGTGGACAGAAGTGGCATGGAACTGTGATATGCAGAGAGAAAACAGTCAATAATGTCTGGCTACCTATAATGTACCTGTTGAATGAGTCACCTTGTGACATTATTGGATAAATTGCCCCTCCTGAGAAAATTTTCAGGACCTGCCACTGTACAGAGCACAATGGTACAGAACAGTGCTCTAAAGCACCCACTTTATGCCTGTGAAAATGAGTTGTGTTAATATTTATATCTAAATAAATCCCAAAGCCTGGAGAGGAAATAAAAATACATCTTCTTATGCACATTTTAATCCACACACAATTTACTGTCCAAACGACAAAGGACAAATGATGCCCTTGATAAGTTGGAGCTCGTGATGTTTTCTGGCATCAGAAAACTTACTTTGTTATTTAGTGTGAGCAGGATCATAAACCAATACACACACCTGAAGCCTATTTAACGCTGTCAGTTGTTATCATTGCTATCATCAGTGTGATGTGGTTGCTCAGTAACCACACTCATGTGCCATAGAGTGCATACAGTGAGTGACCGGTTTTATTTCATAATTTTAAATCCCGTACCAAAATATCTTGTCACACTGACATGATTTGCATCCTGTTTTATGAGGAATTGGTACAGTGTGAGCAACTTTGTGTGTCAGAAAAGCGACTTGTGCACTGATGACTAGATTTCAAGTCATCTCATCTCATTATCTCATCTCATCTCATCTCATTATCTCTAGCTGCTTTATCCTGTTCTACAGGGTCGCAGGCAAGCTGGAGCCTATCCCAGCTGACTACGGGCGAAAGGCGGGGTACACCCTGGACAAGTCGCCAGGTCATCACAGGGCTGACACAGACACAGACAACCATTCACACTCACGGTCAATTTAGAGTCACCAGTTAACCTAACCTGCATGTCTTTGGACTGTGGGGGAAACCGGAGCACCCGGAGGAAACCCACGCGGACACGGGGAGAACATGCAAACTCGACACAGAAAGGCCCTCGCCGGCCACGGGGCTCGAACCTGGACCTTCTTGCTGTGAGGCGACAACGCTAACCACTACACCACCGTGCCGCCCGATTTCAAGTCAAGTCAAGTTTATTTGTATAGCGCTTTTAACAATAAACATTGTCGCAAAGCAGCTTTACAGAATTTGAACGACTTAAAACATGAGCTAATTTTGTCCCTAATCTATCCCCAATGAGCAAGCCTGTGGTGACGGTGGCAAGGAAAAACTCCCTCAGACGACATGAGGAAGAAACCTCGAGAGGAACCAGACTCAAAAGAAAACCCATGCTCATTTGGGCAACAACAGACAGCATGACTATAACATTAACAGTTTTAACATTAAGACAGTTTCGTTGGGGCGGCACGGTGGTGTAGTGGTTAGCGCTGTCGCCTCACAGCAAGAACGTCCGGGTTCGAGCCCCGTGGCTGGCGAGGGCCTTTCTGTGTGGAGTTTGCATGTTCTCCCTGTGTCCGTGTGGGTTTCCTCCGGGTGCTCCGGTTTCCCCCACAGTCTAAAGACATGCAGGTTAGGTTAACTGGTGACTCTAAATTGACCGTAGGTGTGAATGTGAGTGTGAATGGTTCTCTGTGTCTATGTGTCAGCCCTGTGATGACCTGGCGACTTGTCCAGGGTGTACCCCACCTTTCGCCCGTAGTCAGCTGGGATAGGCTCCAGCTTGCCTGCGACCCTGTAGAACAGGATAAAGCGGCTAGAGATAATGAGATGACAGTTTCGTTGATGTTGTAACTCTTCATTGATGGAAACTTGAGTGCAAAACTGTTAATGACAACTGCAGTCCTAAATTTAGCAAGTTAACTGTAGTCCTCAGCCATAAAAGCATTACTGTAAGAGTCCAGAGCGTCCTCCAAGTGTAACTTTCAATTGTCCTCATGGGGCCGTCCTCCACAGGAGCGATGCGATAAAACTCCAACCAGACACAGGGCACCAGGATGGATCTCAGGACCAACATGTAACTCAGAGGGACAGATTGGGGGGGAGGGAGGGAGAGAAAACACAGGCTGTTAGGTTTAACCTTGTACAGTAAGCTCAGCTTAAATAAAGCTTCTTTTAGGATAGTTTCTCTTATAGAGCTGCATTCAGGTACGTGATATTCAAGTTCAAGTCAACTTTATTATCAGTAATGCCATATGTGCAGGACATACAGAGAATTGAAATTGCATTTCCCTCTTATCCACGGTGCAAACAGTAATAAACATGAAATATAAAATATAGGTAAAAGATATAAACTTTATACATACATATTATATATATTATATACACACGTGTGTGTGTGTATATATATATATATATATATATATATATATATATATATATATACATACATACATATATATATACATATATATATATACATACATATATATATATATATATATATATATATATATATATATATATATATACACACACACACAAGCTAAAGCTATCTAAGAAAAGACAGTGGCAATCCAGAAAGTATAAATATGGCAAATGTGGCAGTGTGAACAGAATTAACGCAGTCTGACAGTATAGTAGGGCAATATAGCATGATATAAACAGAATTATCAGTATAAATATAAATATGGCAGTATGAGCAGAATTTACAGTGCAAGTACAAATATGGCAGCTATGACAGTATAAACAGTATAGCAGTGAAGTCTATCAAAGATAAAAGATGTCTAAAGTGTAAACAGTGTTGTAAACAGGTTTTATATAGTGCAATTGACTAAAAAATATAACGTGTAAACAGTATTGTAAACAGTTTTTACATAGTGCAATTGAATTTCGTTAAAGTGGCTGGTGACATTTGGTTTGTGTATTAAGGGAAGGGGGTACTGGCCTGGGAGGGAGTTCAGCATCCTGACAGCTTGGTGGATGAAGCTGTCTCTCAGTCTGCTGGTTCTCGCCCGGAGGCTTCTCATTCTCCTCCCAGAAGGCAGGAGGCTGAAGAAGTGATGGTTGGGACGAGTGGAGTCGCCCACAATGTTGAGTGCTCTGTGGGCCAGGCGTATGTTGTAAATATCCTGAACGAGGGTAGGGGGACACCGATGATCTTCTCAGCTGCTCTCACTATGCGCTGCAGGGTCTTCCGGCAGGATGTAGTACAGCCGCCGTACCACACAGTGATGCAGCTGGTCAGGATGCTCTCAGTGGTTCCGCGGTAGAAGGTGTGCATGATAGGGACTGGTGCTCTAGCTCTTTTCAGTCTGTGGAGGAAGTAGAGGTGCTGCTGAGCTTTCCTGGCCAGCGATGCAGTGTTGCTGCTCCAGGAGAGATCCTTGGTGAGGTACACACCCAGGAACTTGGTGCTGCTCACTCTCTCCACAGCGGCACCGTTGATGGTCAGTGGAGGATGCTGGGTGGAGGCTCTCCGGAAGTCGACAACCATCTCCTTCGTCTTCTCCACATTAAGAGAGAGATTGTTGTCTCTGCACCACGTGGCTAGTTGGCTCACCTCGTCCCTGTAGTATGACTCATCATTGTTGTTAATGAGTCCCACCACAGTCATGTCATCTGCAAACTTGATGAAGAGGTTGCTGTTGTGTGTTGGTGTGCAGTCGTGGGTCAGCAGGGGGAAGAGAAGGGGGCTGAGCACACATCCTTGGAGGGGCCCTGTGTTCAGTATGATGGTGCTGGATGTGTTGCTGCCGACCCGGACTGCCTGTGGTCTTCTGGTCCGGAAGTCCAGCAACCAGTTGCAAAGGGAGGTGTTAAGTCCTAGACAGTCCAGTTTCTGAATCAGCTGCTGGGGGATGATTGTGTTAAATGCTGAACTAAAAAGTCTAAGAACAGCATCCGCATGTAAGAATCCTTAGTGTCCAGGTGAGTGAGAGCTGAGTGGAGAGCGGTGGAGATTGCATCATCAGTGGACCGGTTGGCCCGATATGCAAATTGGTACGGGTCCATGGAGGGAGGGAGGATGGATTTGATGTGCTGCATGACTAACCACTCGAAGCACTTCATAATGATGGGGGTCAGTGCCACAGGGCGGTAGTCATTGAAGCAGGATGGAGAGGCCTTCTTTGGAACAGGGATGATGGTGGTGCTCTTGAAGCAGGTGGGGACAACAGCTTGGCTCAGGGAGGTGTTGAAGATGTCTGTGAGGACATCTGTGAGCTCCTCTGCACAGTCCTTTAGCACACTGTTAGGACTGGGGACTGTTTTGGCCTCTAGAGGCCGCTGTTATTGCTTTATCTTGTCATGTTTGTTTGGCCTCTAGAGGCCGCCACTGTTTTCTGTGTTTGTTTTGACAGCCTTTGTTTTTATGTGCTTTTGCCTCACCTGGGGCTTCATGTACAAAGCTATGCACAAAAAAGCTATGTACGTCACTTTCTGAGCAAACATTCGTATGTATAAAGATTGACTTGGCGTGGAAAAGTGCGGTACTCTACGCAAACCTCATGGCTGGCGTATGCACATTTCTGGTGCATCTTGGTACTTGGCGACACTTAGAGGCAGAGCAACGCAACTACATTTAGGCCTACTCGGTCAAGAGTCATGACATGGCGATAAGAGGCATCCAAAAAGGAATCGGAACATCAGGATGCGTGAATTGAAATGTATGTCAGTCATACGACATTGTCGAGACACATAATGCGAGACTGTTAGGTAAATGCCAACAGATCCATCAACCATCCCTTCCATATTGTAATTATGGGAAATGAGAAACCCCAGCAATATCATTTCGATATTATTCCCATTGACTATTGGTTAATTAATTAAATTAAAGAATGCACATGCAGGACCATGCATTGCAGCTAGCTTAATAGATCTTCCTCGCGCATTTGCCGCGAGGTGTCAGACTGAAATATTATTATTAGTTGATGTTGCGTGGGGTAGCCTTATCACATAATTACCAAGATCAATATATGAAATGATTTCCAAGTGTGTACAAATCAGACACAACCGCGGTGTGTGGGGACCAATCACTAGCATGCATCAAATTAAATGAGGATATAAAAGCATGCACAACATGTGGCGATAACCGATAGGATGACAATGGCGTGGTTGGCCTTATTGGAAGACGCTGCAAATGGTCGGATTAGGAGGGAACGGGTGTTCCGTGATTACACCGATTTCCTGGCTCACGATGATGACTGGCTTATCAGCCGATTCAGACTTCCAAGAGCCATTCTTTTGGAGCTCTGTGCTGAGTTGGGCCCGGGGTTGGAGAGGGAGACAGCGAGGAGTCACGCCTTACCCGTTCCTATCCAAGTCCTGACCACACTTGGGTTCCTAGCAACAGGCTCATTCCAGAAAGAACTGGCCGACCGGTCGGGAATGAGCCAGACAGCTCTCAGCTCTCTATTCCGTCTGTGTTAAATGGGATCATCCGACTGTCGGCCAGGTACATACGGTTTCCCTATGATGTGGCAGACCAAGCACAGATAAAAGTGCAATTTGCAGCGATAGCCGGTTTTCCAAATGTAATCGGAGTGATCGACTGCACGCATATTGCTATAAAGGCGCCATCTGAGGGTGAATATGCGTACGTGAATAGGAAACATTTCCACTCTATAAACGTACAGATTATATGTGATGCCCAAATGCGCCTGACAAATATTGTGGCAAGGTGGCCTGGGGCGACCCACGATGCATTCGTCCTGGCGAACAGCTCGGTGGGAAACAGGCTGGATGCCGGCAGAGTGCGTGATGGGTGGTTACTTGGTAAGCAATCTAAAACACTTGAAGTGAATTCACTTGAAATATACACATGTTGGATAGCTTATGCTGGACCTATCCCAATTGCTCATAGGAGACAGCGGCTACCCACTCCAAAAATGGTTACTGACCCCCCTAGCCAACCCACGGACTGATCAGGAGCAGTGCTACAACAACCTCCATGCACGGACGCGGTCAGTGGTGGAGCGCACCATTGGCCACCTGAAAAGCCGGTGGCACTGCCTTGACCAGAGTGGGGGGGTGCTGCTCTATCAGCCCGACAAGGCGTGCCGTATTGCACTGGCGTGTGGCGTGTTACACAATGTGGCTCAGCGGCACGGTGTGCCAATAATGGAGTGAGACCTGCCAGAGGACCCAGACCCTGGACCTCACAACGAGGTGCCACAGCGACATGACATACAAACCCGGCAGCGCTTAATAGCCACAATGTGAAAAGGTAAGGGCAGACGGGACACGGGACACCATTCATTTTTTAAGATATTCTTTTAATGTGTTATTCAGTTCCTTCAATTCCTTGCGGATTCCCTCGAGGTTGTCGTTAATCACCTCTATCCCCTTTAAAATTTCCCCCTGCGACTCAAGGATCACGCGCGTCAGCACCCGGCCTGTGGACCCGGTGACAGGGGCAGGCGGTGGAGAAGGGGGGCAGGTGACAGTGACACTGGATCCGCTCGGCTGGGGGTCCTCTTCCTGCTCGGGTGGGATGGACTGGGGGCCTCCTGTTGTTCCCTGGCACCCTGCTAGAATACATTTGTCATTAAAATCCTATTGTGGAAAATATGTGCACAGTTTATTTCTGGTTACATGTGGCTAGGAATATTGGGCCTACTAAGAGAGGAAGACATTTCCTCAAATACAGGGTGTCCCCAAAAAAATGTACACATTAGAGCACTAAAAGTGTTTTTTTGTTTTCAAAACCCATGTAACTCAAATAGACACTCATTGTGGCTCAGGCACTGCGGACGATGCGAATCATACCGTTATCTTGGTATAGGCTACATTCACATTCAGTGGCATACAATCAGTGACCATTGCATGTCTCATAGCATACACTTTGAACATCACTTTAATTGGAGGTGACAGAACAATTAAGTGATGTATGTGAATTCTATTACACTGTGCTAAAGGCAGGGATTTCAGTTCACACATACTTTATAGCGATTTAGAGTATAGGCTACGTTTTTCGGGACGCCCTGTATGAAAATGATTACATCACCTGTGAGATCCTGCTGGGCCAAGTCGGAGTCCCCCTCTTCGGGCGGAACCACGCCGACTAATGCATGGTCACCGAGGACCGCGGTCACCCTCTGGTCAAAAGGGGAGAGGGCCTCGACCCCCGGCCCGCCACCCGTCTTCATTGCGCTCCTGTGCTGCGCAGCCATCCTCCTTTTCACATCTACTTTGATGTCTGACCATTTTTTTTTAGTGTCGGCTGTGGATCGATTGTTGGCCCCGACTTGATTGATGACATTAGTTATTTGCTCCCAATTCAGATGTTTGGTTTTGGTGCTGATTCCGGAGGAGAGGCTTCCGAACAAGATCTTGTGTCTTGCCTCTACCTCCGAAATCAGCGCCTCCACCTCGCAATCTGTGAAATTTCTTTTTTGAGATTTCGCCATGTCTTTTACCTAACACGGGCCTTACTGCAGGTCTATTTATACTAATTAACATATTCAGTGTGGAATAATTGAGGGAAGAGACGGGGCGGGGAACGGGGCTCGTGCATGTGCGCCGAATTCCACGTTGATTGGGATGTACAACAGGAGAGTGCGTGGAAACCTTCGTACGCACTGATTGATACATCTAGATTTTTTTGGTCGTACGCAAATTTCCCGATTTTGACGTGCGCACATATTTAGTGGGAAATCCACGCAGGTCTTTGTACATGAGGCCCCTGTTCCTTATTTCCTGCCCCACCTAGTTCTAATTGCCCTGTGTATAAATACTTCCTCAGTTTGGTCCCTAGTCACGGAGTTTTTGTGCTGTTATGTTATCACCTGAGATCTCTGTTCCAAGTTCCTTGCCTTTGTGGTCTTTTGTACTTTGTTTTCTTGTGGACATTTTGGACTTTGTGTTCACCATTTTGGGATCTTCTGAGCGTTTGGATTTTTGCCTTTTCTTTTCTTATCTTTGGCTTTTTGTTTTGACTTTGAACTTTTGGATTTTTTATTTTTCTCGTATATCTTCTGAGCGTTTGGATTATACTTTTGTTTTTGCCTGGGATTTTGTATATTGTAAATAAACTGTTTTTTCTACTCTACTTTACTTTCGCCTCACTCCTCTGCACTTGAGTCATTCCCCTAGTGGCCTAGTGGGGGTTTGCTGGATCACTACACCAGCGACCTGGGTTCGATCCCCAGCAAAACCCTAACAGCACACGACCTGGAATGTTGTCAGGTCCTACAACTTTGCGGGTGTTGATCCTGGAGAGGGATCTCCTCACACTGACTGAAGACAGGGACAGCACCTGGTCATCTGGAAGGGGTGGTGTCTCCTGTGCAGGCGTGCTATTGTCGGCTTCAAAGCGTCCAAAGAAGTTGTTCAGACTGTTCAGCAGAGTGATGTCCTTGTCACAGGTCTGTGATTGAGGTTTATAGTCCATGATGGTCTGTATCCCCTGCCATAGGCTCCTTGTGTCTCTGCTGTCAGTGAAATGATGGGTTATCCAGCTGCTGTACTGCCTCTTTGCTAGTCTGATGCCATGGGACAAGTTGGCTCTTGCTGATCTCAGACCAGCCTCATCACCTGCTCTGAAAGCAGCATTCCGGGCTTTCAGTAACCGATAGACTTCTCCCATCAGCCATGGTTTCTGGTTGGCCCGTACTGTGATGGTTTTAATGTCCGTGACATCATCAATGCATTTACTAATGTAGGTTGTAACAGTGTCTGAATACTTGATGTTGATCTGGTGATTGTAAGTGGCTGCCTGCTTAAACATGTCCCAGTCTGTGATGTTAAAGCAGTCCTGAAGTGCTGAGGAAGCACCCTCTGGCCACACCCATACCTGCTTCTGGACCGGTCTGGTAACTTTGACCTTCAGCCTGTATGCTGGCATTAGCATAACAGTGATGTGGTCTGAAGCACCGAGATGGGGGAGGGGGGAGGCCTTGTATGCTCTTCTCAGTGTTGTGTAAACCAGGTCCAGTGTGTTGTTTCCCCATGTTGCAAAGTCAATGTGTTGATGCAACTGAGGAAACACTGTTTTGAGCTTTGCATGATTGAAATCTCCAGCTACGATGAGAAGTCCCTCTGGATGGGCTGTCTGTTGGTCACTGATGGCGTAGTACAGTTCACTCAGTGCCTTGTCCCTATCGTTGTTGTTGCAGCTGGGAGGAATGTAAACTGCAACAAGCAGGATGGCAGAAAACTCCCTTGGTAGATAGAAGGGCCGGCACTTGATGATCACAAACTCCGCAAGGGGTGAACAGTGTCTGCAAACTACCACAGCGTCCTGACACCAAGCATGCCTGATGTAAACACAGACCCCGCCGCCGCGGGTCTTACCTCCTTCAATGAGGGCTTTGTCTGCTCGGTAGCATGTTAGCCGGTCGAGCTGGATGGCGGAGTCCGGTATGCTGTCGTTGAGCCATGTTTCCGTGAACACAAAAACACAGCACTCTCTCACAGCTTGCCGGGTTGCTCTCAAAAGGTGTATATAGTCCAGTTTGTTATCCAAGGAGTGTACATGGGCGAGTACGATGGACGGTATAGCCAGCTTGTGTGGATTAGCCACTAGCCTGGCCCAGATACCCCCGCACTTTCCCTGCTTCTGCCTCCTCTCACACCGCCTACGGCGCTTCCTCTGCGGATGTGCAGCAGTAGTGGGGGTCGATGTCAAAGCGGGCCGCCAGAGTAGGCAGAGGTCGTGTAGCTCCTTAGCGTGTGCCGGGTTTAACTTACAGAAAAAAAAGTTTTGCCAATGTCAAAAAGAGTCCCACGGCTGTATGTGTGCCTAGGGACAGACAAACGCAATGAAAACATACAATCACTCGAGCACACCGATGAAGACAAACATGTAAACACGACATTATTGGGACAGAGAGGGGCCGCTGCGTCCGCACGTGCCGCCATCTTCCATTTTCATATTGAAGTCAGTCTAGTGAGACACATGCTTTTGTGAGAACACGATTCAAAGAACACTCTGTCCCAGGTGACTTGGAACTTGGCCAAATAAAAAGGTGTATTTGAAAAAGGGGAAAAATGATTTAATACAATTCCTGCTATGACAGATAAAAATAGGTACCCGATGGGTACATGTGGCTACTGCTTATAAATAAAATTGTTTTCTGATACCGTGTCCATACAGTAAATATAACATATATGCATGTTGTTATGTCCCTGAGGATTAAGTCCAGGGAATGGGGGAGGTAACAAAGTACATCAACCGAGAAAAGAAGAAAAAAAATAGAGGGGAAATGGAAATACGTGCGTGAGTGAGTTTATTTATTAAAAAAATAAATAAAGGGGCACAACAAAACAGAAAGCAAAACCCAAAACCACTCCCTATGAAGTCAAGGTTGCGCACCTAGGCGCACCGCATCACCACGATTAACACACACACATACAGCATAATCGATGTTATAAGAAATCAGATTTCAGTTATCCACACAGCATAACTGGGCGGCACGGTGGTGTAGTGGTTAGCGCTGTTGCCTCACAGCAAGAAGGTCTGGGTTCGAGCCCCGTGGCCAGCGAGGGCCTTTCTGTACGGAGTTTGCATGTTCTCCCCGTGTCCGCGTGGGTTTCCTCCGGGTGCTCCAGTTTTCCCCACAGTCCAAAGACATGCAGGTTAGGTTAACTGGTGACTCTAATGCTGCTTTTCCACTACCAACGCGGCTGAGTTGGGCTGAGCCGTGCTGAGTTGGGCTGAGTCGAGCTGAGTGGGGCTGTTGGAGTTGCATTTCGACTACAACCGTGCTGAACCGTGCTGGCTGGAAGTGGGTGGACACATTGGGTGGAGTTAGCGAAAGTGGGTGGGCGTCACGTGATGTCGTTAGGTGGCGCAAACAGTGACATCAGTGACCTTTTAAGCGGTAGTCTCACGACCCGGATAGTAAACAATAAACATGGAGGACATGGAGTCATTAGTGTTGCTGGTCTTAGTGCTGTGGCTTGTTGTCACCGACAACGCCAACAGATACTGGCAAGAGCGTATAGATGAGGCGAGGTGCATAAGGCTTCAGAAATTCTCGTAATTCGTAATTATTCTTCTTCCGGGTTTATGGTGTTTACAGATCCCAGCGTGCTCGCGGGGCGTGTGTGGGCATGTGAGGACATTCCTCCTCACCAATCAGTGCACAGGGGAGTGTCTCCTCACGCCCCTAGTCCCACTCGGCTCGGTTTGGCTCGCTTCAGCCCCACTCCAAAACCATGCGAGTTTTGGGTGCTAAGCAGGGCTGAAGTGAGCCGAGTCGTGCTGCTCTGAGGTAGTCGAAACGCGAGCCGTGTCGGGCTGAAGTGAGCTGAAGCGAGCTGAAGTGAGCTGAAAAAGGGTAGTGGAAAAGGGCCATAAATTGACCGTAGGTGTGAATGTGAGTGTGAATCGTTGTCTGTGTCTATGTGTCAGCCCTGTGATGACCTGGCGACTTGTCCAGGGTGTACCCCGCCTTTCGCCCGTAGTCAGCTGGGATAGGCTCCAGCTTGCCTGCGACCCTGTAGAACAGGATAAAGCGGCTACAGATAATGAGATGAGATGAGATGAGATGAGACACAGCATAACTGCTGTAATCCGACAACACCAAAAAACATACACAGAGTGATCTCTGTAATACAGGGTTAAGTTGTGCACGCACACACACGCACAGCATCCACACTGCTGTCTGGCCAATGGCTCTGTCCGTAGGTTTCCCCAGGTCTTTTAAAACAGCCGCTTCTGGTGAACAATTAAGCGCCGGCACAGCTAACCACTCACAGCAACGGTGGAGGGTGGTACCTGGAGAGAGACAAAAAGAAAGACACACCCCCAACACCACAGCCGTAACCCCACCCCCCATAAGAGTGAACGGGTAGTTTGCTAAAATACACATGGCATACAAATGACATTACATAATGACAATGTGTACACCATTCCATTTTTTTTTTCAATTGGACCCTCTTACCCACGGGACAGTGCATCAGCCACAACATTGTCTGTTCCTTTTTTATGCCTGATCTCAATGTTGTAGCCTTGTGCCAGCAGAGCCCAATGCATCAACCACTGGTTATGGTTGTACATCTGGGCCAAGAAGACAAGGGGGTTATGATCAGAATATACAATTACTGGAGAAGAACTGGAGCCCACATACACTTCGAAGTGTTGAAGGGCGAGTAGCATGGCTAAGGTTTCTTTTTCAATAGTAGAGTAGTTCAGCTGATGACGTTTGAACTTGACTGAGAAGTAGCATACAGGATGGCATACACCACCATCCCCATCCTGTAGTAATACAGCACCGGCTCCAGAGGCACTAGCATCAACTTCTAGTTTGAAAAGAAGAGAGAAGTTAGGTGCAGCCAGGACTGGAGCGCTACAGAGGAGACACTTAGCAGCATCAAAGGCATGTTGACAATCATCATTCCAATCAAAAGGAACAGCATGACTACACAGTTTGGTGAGAGGAGCAACCACAACAGAGAAGTTTTTACAGAAACATCTGTAGTAGTCAATCATGTCGAGAAAACGATGGAGTTCACGTCTGGTAGTGGGAACTGGATAGGACAGCACAGCTGTGACTTTAGCATCTACTGGACAGACCTGCCCATGACCAACCTGTTTCCCCAGGTAAGAGACAGTGGCCTTAGCGAACTCACACTTGGCAAGATTAAAGGTTAATGAGGCCTCAGCAAGCCCCTGGAACACCAAAGTCAGACTGGCGGTATGGTCTGCCCAGCTATTTGAATACACTACATTATCATCAAGGTAGACATTACAGTGAGGAATATTCCCCAACACCAGGTGCATCAGGCACTGAAAGGTGGCAGGCGCATTTCTCATGCCAAACGCCATAACCGTGTATTGCAGGAAATGGTCGGGTGTGACAAACGTGGAAATGTCAGAGGCTCTGGGTGATAAAGGAACCTGCCAGTATCCTTTGAGCAGATCAAGTTTAGTAATGAGCACTGCTGGGCCAATGCTGTCAATGCAGTCCTCCATGTGAGGCAATGGGAAGGAATCTGGTACTGTAACTGTGTTAACCTTATGGAAATCTGTGCAGAAATGATGGGTGCTATCAGACTTAGGAACCAGCAAACATGGGGAACTCCAAGGACTGCAACTGGGTTTGGCTAAGCCATTTTCCAACAGATACTTAACCTCTTCCTACATTATCTCCCTCTTTTCTATGGGACAGTGGTAGGCATGTTGCTTAATGGGGGCAGCAGTACCGACATCAATGTCATGGTGTAACACACTTGTATGTGATGGCACATCATTGAACAAAGTGGGGTAGGAGTGAAGGAGCGTAACATCATCCCTCTGACACTTAGGAAGATAGGACAAATGGGTTTCTATGTTAGACAGAAACTCAGAATTTGAAAATCTACTACATGGCTGACTGTCAGTTAACCCTCTCAAACCATCATCAGACAAAGATCCTACACAAACCAAGGAGGCAGATGTCTTACCAGGGGCAGCAGTCTCCGGAGTTTTTTCCTGCTCCCCCTGAGTAGCTTCCCTGGAATGATAGGGTTTGAGCATGTTAACATGGCACAATCGTGTTTTTTTTTCCTTTGCTCAGGAGTGTAGAAGACAATCTGTGTCAGACACTTTACTTTTTACCACATATGGACCTAAGAAACGGGCACAAAGAGCAGAGCCAGGCATTGGCAATAGGACTAAAACTTGATCACCTGGCTGAAACTGTCGCTCAACTGCTTTCTTGTCAAAGCGCTTCTTCATACTCTCCTGCGAGGAGGAGAGGGCTTCTTTTGCCAAGGAAAATGCATGATGCAAATGTTCTTTACACTGTGACACAAACTCTCGCACACTACATTTTGAGGAACAACTAGACATGAATTGTTCTTTCAATACCTTAAGTGGGCCGTGCACATTGTGACCAAATACCAATTCAGCTGGACTGAACCCAAGGGACTCCTGTTTTGCATCCTGTATAGCAAAGAGATCAAAGGGGACCCCTCATCCCAGTTTTTCCCTGTATCAAGGCAGTACTTCCTCAGCATCAACTTCAGTGTTTGATGCCAACGTTCAAATACGCTCTGTGACTCTGGGTGATGTGCGCTGGACACTGAGTGGTGAAGAACTTTGTCAATGCATTTGTGACAGCTGATGCTGTGATTTTTTGCAAGGGAATTGCTTCTGGAAAACGAGTGGAGACACACATTACAGTTAATAAAAACTAGTTACCAGACTTTGTTCTGGGCAGTGGGCCAACACAATCAACAATAACATGCTCAAAGGGTTCACCAACAGCAGAAATGGGGTGCAAAGGGGCTGGAAGCACCACTTGATTAGGCTTACCTACAATTTGGCAGGTACAGCAAGTCTTACAAAAGGGCACTACATCAGCTTTCATTCCTGGCCAAAAGAAATGTCTCAGGATCCGATCATATGTTTTAGTCACACCTAGATGACCAGACCACCCGTGCTCATGTGCTAGTTTGAGTACATGCTGCCGATAACCAATAGGAATGACTATCTGGTATACTGTGCCCCAATCCTCACCTAAAATGTCTCCTGCTTCACCTGGTCATAAAACCCACTTGCGCATCAACACGCCATTATCCATAAAAAAAAATGACTGCTTTTCCTTGCACTTGCTAGTGTCCTTAACGACTGCTGTGAAACACTTGGCTAAGGATGGATCATTTTTCTGGGCATTGATGAGCGCCTCACGGGTCAGTGGCAGTGATACCCCATAAGCAGTGATAGGTTCTATCAAACCTCTTGGCTTTAATGCTGTGGGGTTCAACTCACCAACTGGTAGCAGCTTTTCTTCTGTCAAGACAGAAGCAAACAGGGAATCAGACAAATCAACATCTGGAACCTGCTTATTAGCTTGAGCGCTCGTCAGAACATTAACTGTAAAAACATCTGGATGATGTCGAGCCAGGTCATCCTGTCCTCCCCCAGAAATGGGAACATCAGTAACCACAGGAGCAGGAAAGACTTTACCCCCAGCAATGTCATTTCCCATGATAAAATCAATGCTGTCAATAGGAAAACAAGTGAGGACCCCTACTGGAAAGAAACCAGTAACCAAGCTAGATTTCATATGAATGTGGTGGAGGGGTGCAGGCATGAAATCCATCCCAATACCTCTCACTATGGTACTCATGCCACAGGCAGATGTAGCACTCAAGGGCAGGACACTGGAGAGGATGAAAGACTGTGAGCCACCAGTGTCTTGCAACACTGTGACTGGGCGCTGGTCTTCAGACTTTCCTGTGAGAGACACAAATCCAGTAAACGTGAAAGGTTTAAAACACTCATCAGGCACTTTCTGAGTGGTGGACTGCTCAGTGAACACTGTTAGAACACCTATTTTAAATAACCCCACACCCTTTGACTGCCTTGAAGCTGACGCCTGCTGTCTTCATTTTAATGCCATACAGTCTATGTGACTATGTGACCAGGCTTGTGACAGAAAAAACATTGTTTCTCTGCCTTAGCAGCTGACAAAGATGCACTGGCCTGTGTCTCACCAGATTTATGGGTAAAACCACGGTAGGAAGAAGAATCAGATTTATTAAAAACATTTTTGTGCATGAGAGCAAACTCATCCGGCAAAGTGGCGGCCTGCTGCAGTGTAGTTACTTTCTGTTCATTTAAATAAACCACAGTACGCTCCGGCACACAGTTTTTTTCCAAGATGGCGGCGCGTACACATGCAGTGGCTCCTCTCTGTCCCGACAGAATGGTGTTTTCGTGTTTTTTCTGTTTTAAAACGGCGTGTATCTGTTTGTCTTTGTCGCGTCCCTCAGTCTTAAGGCGCACATACTCCTGTGAGTTTCTTCTTGACATCCGCAGAACTATATTCACGGATATAAATTCAGCGGACGCAGAAGTGCTATGCGACTACGGTTTGCTCCGGAGGCCTGCTCAACCACCGACCCCCACTCCTGCATCCAGCCCACAATGGAGGCACCACAGGCGGAACATGCAGAAGCAGAAGAGGGGCAAGCGCGGAGGTATCCGGGCTAGGCTAGTGGCTAGCCCTCACCGGCCAGCTATCCCTACCATCACTCTGGTCAACGTACGCTCGCTGGACAACAAGCTGGATTATGTCCGCCTACTCCGCTCATCTTCTGAGTGAGTGAGTGTTGTGTCCTCATGTTTGTGGAAACATGGCTTAACAACAGCGTCCTGGACTGTGCCGTTCAGCTAGCCCAGCTAACATGCTACCGGTCAGACAGAGCGCTAGTCGGGGGGGGGGACTCATGGTGGAGGACTCTGTGTTTACATCAGTGATGCCTGGTGCCGCAATGCTGTCATGGTCTGCAAACACTGCTCACTACTGGGAGTTTATAATTATTAAGTGCCAGCCATTCTACCTGCCAAGGGAATTTACAGCCATGTTGCTGGTAGCAATATACATCCCTCCCGGCTCCAATAACAACAGGAGTGAAGCACTAAATGAACTCTATCAGCATATCAGTGAGCAGCAGACAGCCCACCCAGATGCTTTCCTCATCCTGGCTGGGGATTTCAATCATGCAAACCCCAAGAGTGTGTTTCCAAAACTCTATGGACATATCAACTTTCCCATACGTGGAAACAATACTCTGAACAATGTTTACTAGGGGTGGGTATTGCCAAGGACCTCACGATACGATACGCATCACGATACTTGAGTCACAATACGATATTGCGATATATTGCGATATTCTACATAGTTCACTGAAAAATGTAAACTGCATTATGCATCTGAAAATCCGAGTTGTATGTACATCAGATGATAGTGATAATTCATGGGACAAACTGAGTCAAAACAATGTAATTCAAATTATCCATGCCATTTTATTGTAACTATACAAGCGCAAGTTACAACATATTTGCAGGAACAACACACTGTCTGGAACACATTGAAAAGTGCAGTGGGCATCTTAGTCTCCCTGAGCACAATTATGAAACACAGTGCAGTGTGGGTCAGTGTCCACACACTGAAACTGAATTGAAACCTCAGTGAATCATGTTTCTTCTGAACTTAGAGTAAATACTCAAAATAAAATGCAGTGTCTCTCACACACACTAAAAGTGAAAATGCAAAATAAAGTGCAGCTTCTTGCCTTTGGCCTTAAATGACAAAATTAAGTTCACAGTTACAGTAAGTCACACATCACTGAAGTAGACGGGAGAACTTTGGCGCTGTCCAGTGTAGTTTGCTTCGGGTCGGGTTTCGGTGGCTCCGGCTGAGCTAATATGTCGGGGTGGTGTCGTGCTAAGTAAGTTCGCAAGTTTGTTGTGTTACCTGAATATCTTATTGGAGCGAAACAGGTTTTGCAAAGTGCGTACTCTTTGTCCAGCTCACTGTTTTTTTCTCCTTTCCTTTGGAATCCAAAGTGCCTCCAAACATCTGCCTTAAAGTTCGGCAGCATCTCTAGGTTTACATTAACAGCCATGCTTGCTTGTTTTTTTTTCCTCACTGCAACCACCGGGAAAAAAAGAGAAGACGAAGAGTGCCTTGCAGTGAGGTAGTGGCACAGCGACACCTTGCGGAGCGGAGGTGCGGAAGTCGTACTGGATTTACAACCCGTCTGAAACATGATTTATTATTTGAAAAAAATATCGATATTCAATTTTTGAGTATCGATATTGAATCGGAAGACAAAGTATCGCGATATATTGCCGTATCGATATTTTTGCCCACCCCTAATGTTTACATCATGCACAAAGATGCCTACAAAGCCCTACCCCACCTACCCCATCTCTACTCAGATCACTCCACTGTTATGCTAATGCCAGCATACAGGCTGCTGGTTAAAGTCACCAAACCAGCTACAAAGCAGATACGTGTGTGGCCAGAGGGGTCCTCAGAGGCACTCCAGGACTGTTTTTCCACCACTGACTGGAGCATGTTCAGACAGGCGGCCACCTACAACACCACCATAGATCTCCAGGAGTACACGGAGACTGTCACTGCCTACATGAGGAAGTGCATGGACGACGTTACAGTCACCAGAACCATCTCCATTCAGGCCAATCAGAAGCCATGGCTGACAGGGGAAGTCCACAGGCTCCTGAGGGCTCAGAACGCCGCCTTCAGAGCTGGGGATGAGGTGGGCCTGAGGACAGCTAGGGCCAACCTGTCACGAGGCATCAGGATGGCCAAGAGACAGTATTCCAGGAACATTGCTGACTACTTCAACGACAGCAGAGACACCAGGAACCTGTGGCAGGGGATTCAGACCATCACAGACTACAAGCCCTCGCCACAGACCTGCGATAACTCTACCTCTCTGCTGAATCAGTTGAACGACTTCTTCGCTCCCTTTGAGGTAGACAACAGCACCACGGCACAGAAGACCCCACCACCTCCCGGCGACCAGGTGTTGACGCTGTCCCCAGACAGCGTGAGGAGAGCTCTCAGGACGACAAATGCACGGAAAGCCCCGGGTCCTGATAACATTCCTGGTCGTGTCCTGAGAGACAGTGCTGAGGAGCTCACAGATATCCTTACAGACATCTTCAACAGCTCGTTGAGCCAGGCTGTTGTCCCCACGTGCCTCAAAGCCACCACCATCATCCCGGTCCCGAAGAAGCTGTCTCCCTCCTGCTTCAATGACTACCGCCCTGTCGCACTCACTCCCATCCTCATGAAGTGCTTCGAGCAGCTAGTCATGCGGCATATCAAATCTGCCCTCCCCCCTGCCCTGGACCCTTTCCAGTTTGCATATCAGTCCAACTGTTCGACTGATGATGCCATCTCCACTGCCCTCCACTCAGCCCTCACCCACCTGGAGACAAAAGACTCGTATGTCAGAATGCTGTTCATAGACTTTAGCTCAGCATTCAACACAATCATTCCTCAGCAGCTCATTCATAAACTGGACCAGCTGGGACTCAACACCTACCTGTGCAACTGGCTGCTGGACTTCCTGACGGGGAGATCACAAGCTGTACGGGTCGGCAGCAACTCCTCCAGCACCATCACATTAAACTGTGAGGCTGACATGTCATCCTCACAGTTCCCCCTCCCCCAAACACACACACACACACACACACACACACTCTCAACGTTCATTCACACACTGAACTCAGGGACTGCACATTTCACTTTACCTCGCTCATTTGCACTATTCCGCACTACCTCACCTTAACAGCTATTAGTTTATTGTTTATACTGCTTATTTCATGTTTACCTGCTATACCTCAAGTGCCCTTGACTGTTTATTTGCTCCAATTTATGTGTGTATATATAAAAAAAATCTCCTTCTCACCCCCGGCGGGGGTGGGGTGGGGGGGGTGGTATCCATGTCATCCTCAAGCTCGGGTCCTCTACCAGAGGCCTGGGAGTTTGAGGGTTCTGCGCAGTATCTTCGATGTTCCTAGGACTGCACTCTTCTGGACTGAGGCTTCAGATGTTGTTCCTGGGATTTGCTGGAGCCACTCTCCCAGTTTGGGGGTTACTGCCCCAAGTGCCCCCACTACCACGGGGACCACGCAACCCTTGACCTTCCACATCCATTCCAGCTGCTCTTTCAACCCTTGATACTTCTCAAGTTTCTCATGTTCCTTCTCCCTGATGTTGGCGTCAGCTGGGATTGCCACATCTATCACCACCACCCTCTTCTGCTCTTTGTCCACCACCACTATGTCCGGTTGGTTAGCCAGGATCTGTTTGTCAATCTGGAAGCTGAAGTCCCACAGAACCTTGGCCCTGTTGTTCTCAGCCACCTTCTGTGGTATGGCCCATTGGGACTTGGGTACTTCTATTCCATACTGGTTGCAGATGTTCCTGTATACTATCCCAGCCACTTGGTTGTGCCTCTCCATGTACGCTGATCCAGCTAGCATCTTACACCCTGCTACTATGTGCTAGACTGTTTCAGGGGCTTCTTTGCACAGTCTGCATCTTGGGTCTAATCTACTCTGGTAGATCCTGGCCTCTATGGCTCTTGTGCTTATGGCCTGTTCTTGTGCTGCCATGATTAGTGCCTCTGTGCTGTCTGTCAGTCCTGCATTATCCAGCCACTGGTAGGATTTCTTGATATCAGCCACTTCCTCTATCTGACAGTGGTACATGCCATGTAGGGGTTTGTCCCTCCAGGTTGTCTGTTCCTCCTCCTCCTCTGCACTCTCATCAGGGTTCTGCTGCCTGAGACATTCACTTAGCAATTCATCCTTTGGGGCCATCTTTCTGATGTATTCTCGGATTTTCGATGTTTCATCCTGGACCGTGGTCTTGATGCTTACTAGCCCTCGGCCTCCCTCTTTCCGCTTAGTGTATAGTCTCAGGGTGCTGGACTTGGGGTTCCAACCCTCCATGCATGGTGAGGAGCTTTCTAGTCTTGATATCTGTGGCTTCTATCTCCTCCTTTGGCCAGTTTATGATACCAGCGGGGTATCTGATGACTGGTAGTGCGTACATGTTGATGGCTCGGACCTTGTTCTTACCATTCAGCTGACTTTTCAGGACCTGCCTTACTCTCTGGAGGTATTTGGCTGTGGTTGACTTCCTTGTGGCTTCTTCATGGTTTCCATTAGCCTGTGGGATGCCAAGGTACTTGTAGCTGTCTTGGATATCACCTATGTTGCCCTCTGGTAGGTCAATCCCCTCAGTCCGGATCATCTTGCCTCTCTTTGAGACCATCTGGCCACACTTGTCCAATCTGAATGACATCCCTATGTCATCGCTGTAGATCCGGGTGGTGTGGATCAGCGAGTCTATTTCTCGCTCGTTCCTGGCATACAGCTTGATGTCATCCATGTACAGCAGGTGGCTGATTGTTGCCCCACTACGGAATCGGTACCCGTAGCCGCTCTTCGTGATGATCTGACTGAGGGGGTTCAGGCCTATGCAGAACAGCAGTGGTGATAGCGCATCTCCTTGGTATATGCTGCACTTGATGTTGACTTGGGCAATGGGTTTTGAGTTGGCCTCTAGGGTTGTCTTCCACATTTCCATTGAGTTCTGGATGAAGGTCCTTAGGTTCCTGTTGATCTTATACAGTTCCAGACATTCCAGTATCCATGTGTGTGGCATTGAGTCATAGGCTTTCTTGTAGTCAATCCAGGCAGTGCACAGGTTGGTCTGTCTCTTCTTCCAGTCTTGGGCAACTGTTCTATCGACCAGTAGCTGGTGCTTGGCTCCTCTGGTGTTACTGCCAATTCCTTTCTGTGCCTCGCTCATGTATTGAGCCACATGCTTACTCATTTTTGCCGCAATGATGCCTGAGAGGGCCTTCCATGTTGTGCAGAGACAGGTAATTGGCCGGGATGGGTCCCTTCTGGGGGTCCTTCATGACTAGGACTGTCCTGCCTTGGGTTAGCCATTCTGGGTGGGTCCCATCCCTCAGCAGCTGGTTCATCTGTGCTGCTAGGCGTTCATGGAGTGCAGTTAGCTTCTTCAGCCAGTACGTATGGATCATATCGGGGCCTGGTGCTGTCCAGCTCTTCATCTTTGACACTCTTTCTTGGACGTCTGCCATTGAGATGGTTACTGGTTCTTGTTCTGGGAGGTTGCTGTGGTCAGCTCTTAGGTCCACTAACCATTGGGCATCGGTGTTGTGTGATGCCTTTCTTTCCCATATGTCTTTCCAGTATTTTTCCACCTCAGCTCTTGGTGGGTCTGACCAGTTGTTGTTCCCCTGGCACTGAGAGTACACCTTGGCTGGTTCAGTGGAGAACAGCTTGTTTATTCTCCTGGCTTCTCCCTCCTTGGTGTATCTCTTCAACCGGGTGGCCAGAGCTGTTAGGTCACTGTTTGGCAGTTTCGAGTGCCTCTGGTATGGAGAGTGAGTTGTACTTCCTGGGTGCCCCTTTATTCACCATGTTCCCTTTCTGTAGTTCAGCTAGCTGGCTAACTTCTCTCCATGCTGCCTTTAATAGTCTCTTCCATGGTGGATACTGTTTGCTATGTCCCGAGCCCACCTTGTGTCCAATGATCTCCATGATTACTGTTGCTGTACTGTGTATCAGCTTGTTGGTCTCAGTGATGGTTCTTGTGGAGATTGTCTTCAGAGCAGCATTCACATCTACTAGTAGATCTTCTGAAGGTACTTGGCAACTCAGCTTCGGTATTCGTCGGGGGCTCCAGGTTTCCAGTTGGGTCACGATCTTCCTTCTCAGGTCAGCAGCTCTTGTGTTGAGGCTGTTAGCTGTTGGGGCTTGGTACCCAATCTCTGGTTGTGGGGATGATGACATCTCCCCGCTGACCTGTCTTCCTGGCTCCCCCTTAACGTAGCATCGTTGTTGTATTTCATTAATCTCTAGTTGTGATAGTAGATTTCGATTACGGATGTTGGAACACTGGGCTAGTAGCTGTTTCTTTGTTAGCCTTGATTGTGGGTTTCAAAGTATCCAATGGTCCCACATTCACTGCATGTATCCCCTCTCTCTGGGATTGCTTGTATAGTAGCATTCCAGCAAATCCGTATTTTCTGTCCTCGTCCATCGATGTCTTGTTCCAGTAGCCCATTTCTCATCAGTTTGCCCTGGTTCCCTAGCAACTGACGCAGACCTTGTTGACCCGGTATGACTCTATCAGTTATGTCTTCACTCATTCCTGAGGTAGGCTGATATATCATGAGGGGTTTTTGCCTAAGGACCCTTACTGGATGATGTTTTGCCCCGACCGGGATTCGAACCCCGATCTCCTGCGTCGTAGTCAGTGAGCGTTACCACTGTACTATCCAGCTGATTGGCGCCCAAACATACATACATATATATATATATATATATATATATGAGTGTTTAGTCTATGTCTAGCTCTTATCTAGAGTGTTTATCGTCGCTGTCAGTTCAAAACCCGCTATGTGACAATTTAGGTCAAATTGGGTTCTCTATGCTGATTGGTCAATTTTGACCTCGTGCTTCCATTTATGCTAATTAGAAAATGGAAGGTCCAATGGATAATCCAGAAGAGACTAGATTCAATCCCTTTCATGTGATGGGTCCAAATAAACTGTGTGCAATATCAACTATGTGCACCTAGTGGCGCACACAGCAGATTCTGCACACAATACTCTTAGTCACTCAGATTGCACATGGGAGGTTTTGCATGTCTAAAACCTTATATGTGCAAATATCTGACATACAGAACCTCTTATGTGTTCTCAAGGATGATTTTTTTTTGCAATTTACGCTAATATAATGCTGCAATTAGCTATTTTGATGGATATTTAACTGACCAAGCTAATAATAGAACAAGTAAACTTTTACTGGCTTCTCAGCTTGCTATTTCAGAGTTTTATTCAGTTTTTTACGTCTCCTGTAAAAAAGGAAAAATGTCACATAGCAGGTTTTGACCTGACAGTGACGTTATACTGTTTATATTGTTTATTTCAATTATTCTATTTTTATTTATTGCATTGCCTGTTTGCACCGTGGGTCAGAGAGGACTGAAATTTCATCTGTGCTGTATGTTGAGCATGTGTAGCATATTTGACAATAAAGTTGACTTGACTTTAAACTCCTCTAGCAACATCAGCTCACGCAATGAGGCCAGGTCTTCAGCCTTACATGCTGCATACCACCTGTTGAAGAGGATTCCTTTCTCTCTAGCAAAGTCAAGATAAGTCTGGCTTGAGCTTTTCCTAAGACTTTGGAAACATCTATACACCTCTGGTACTAGCTCATACGCTCGCAAAATAGCGCTTTTTACTCTCTCATAGACAAGACTGTCTTCAATAGAGAAAGAACAAGCCTCCTGAGCCTTACCAACCAGCTTGCATTGCAAAAGTATTGCCCACACATCTTTTGGCCAATGCAGAGCAGCAGCAATGCGCTCAAATGCATTAAAATAAGATTCAACCTCCGATTCTCAAAAAACGGGGACCAAGGAAATATTTTTACTTACATCAAATGTACTTGCATGACAGCTGCTCACCAGAGTTAGAAATCGTTGCCGAGGTAGCCCTAAAACCCGTTTCACCCCATGCAACTCTAACTGATGCATTCTAATAGCTGTGTTTGCCTCCAATTTCTTTATTTCTAACTCCCTCCAGAGTTGAAACTCTCGCTCCTCTCTATGAACCAGCAACTTTTCCTGCGTCTCCAATTGAAGACAAGCTAGACGCACTTTTAATCGCGCATCTAGCCTAGAGCCAGAAGACGAGCCCACAGAGAGAGGATCAAACCGCAGCAAAGTGAACTTTCCTTCCACCTCACTCTTCTCTAAACCAGGAGTGTGGGTAACAGGCTGTGACTCAGTCACTTGTCCCAACCGAAAATCAACAGAGATTTCACCCGAGGGCTCCACCATACCAATGCAGCCCTCGCCTGCAGACACTGCTGCCATAGCACCAGCCACCGAACCGTCCTGTGAGGTGAAGATACCTTTTTCCTTCAACCCATTTAACATGGCAGCTTTTAGTTCTCTTTTAACAAGGGAAGTCGAAAATGGAATACCATAATGCTCGGTGATTATACAGTCAATTTTCCGACATTCATCAAGCTGACTCAGAGTGGGATTAACCACAAACTCCTCCAAATTAAATGTTGCTATACTCACCAAAAACAAGTAAATTAACCGTACACATAGACCAAACCTAACAAAACTAACAACGTAGCTTCTAACAACACCTTATTGATATAGAGGCTTTCACTGTCACCTAGGCAAAAGCAGTAAATATTGATATCGGAGTTCATAAACATAATAGGCAACTACCAAACTCAGCCTTACAGAAGCAAAACTCCTACCAGATCCTACCTAACCCACACTATACCTACCTATCTTCTGGAGTGTGCCGGGCTCGAGGCGACTTGAAAGGCTTAACACCAGCGGCTAAAGCCCTGAAATGCCTACCCCCGCTGGAGAACATTATCCCCACCCAGGATTTACCCCAAAAATAAGAAAGGCAAAATAATAAACGAGTGCCCGATGGAGAGGCTGGTACAGCCCAGCTGGACACTCACCTACCTAATCCGAGGGAGCTAGCACAGGCTAGTCAATGTGATAGAATAATAAAATAACAAAAAACACTAATTTAAGAACTCTGCTTACCAATCACTTTCAGTATCCCGGATGAGCCCCCAAATATGTTACGTCCCTGAGGATTAAGTCCAGGGAATGGGGGAAGTAACAAAGTACATCAACCAAGAAAAGAAGAAAAAAAATAGAGGGGAAATGGAAATACGTGAGTGAGTGAGTTTATAAAACAAAGTAAATAAAGGGGCACAACAAAACCCAAAACCACTCCCTATGAAGTCATGGTTGCGCACCTAGGCGCACCGTGTCACCACTATTAACACACACACACACACACATACAGCGTAATCACTGTTATCAGAAATCAGATTTCAGTTATCCACACAGCATAACTGCTGTAATCCGACAACACCAAAAAACACACACAGAGTAATCTCTGTAATACAGGGTTAAATTGCACACGCACGCGCACACACAGCATCCACACTGCTGTCTGGCCAACGGCCCTGTCCGTAGGTTTCCCCAGGTCTTTTCAAACAGCCACTTCCAATGAACAATTAAAGGGCTGATGACACGAACATGACTCTATGCAATTTCCTAAATAAACTATACAACATGGCAAAAATGTTAGATTTCTGTTATAATTACGTGTAAAGAAGCTGTTGTTAAGCAAATATCCAACTTTTAATTGCACAGCGCAAGAAAACTGGGTCCATGGCTCGCGGCCATGTTGTGACGTCAGCAGGAGAACACGCTGCGGTTCACTGGCTGTTCTACTCTGGTTCTACTCAATGGAAATGGCGCATGAAAACGCCGGTGAACTCTCTAGTGCTAGCTCTTCCTCTTCTGGGAGTCTAGAATTGTGTTGATCTCTTCCGAATAGAATCTATGATAGCCTACCCTCTTTACCCTTTGCCTCTCATTGCTAGGCGGCAGTTACATGAAAGCCGCAAGCTTTCACAAGCAAATACATGACTGATATCATGCTGACTTTATGATTACATTTATGATTATCATGTAGAATATATAGCTCTACGTACCTTTATCTTATGTCGTTTCACAACACATGTTCTGATAGGAGGACTGTCTTTGGATCCAGCATAGCTACTAGTAGACACCCTCCGGAATACTGGCAGTGTTGCCAGATTGGGAGGAATCCCGCCCAGTTGGGCGGTTTCAAGTGCATTTTGGTGGGTTTTGAACATATTTTGGGCTGGAAAACGTCAGCAGTATCTGTTGCCAGATACTGCTGACGTTTTCCAGCCCAAAATATGTTCAAAACCCACCAAAATACACTTGAAACCGTTTAACTGAGCGGGAAACCTCCCAATCTGGCAACACTGTGTAGGCACTGCTGATGGTAGTAACCACTGGCGGCTTGTTAATAGGGGCGATTTGGGCGACACACTCCCAAACAGGGAGGGAGATTTTTTTTTAATCACTCCTACTACCACGGCAACAGTAATGTCATTGTCCAATCAGGCTAAGGTCGCGCCTGGTGTAGCCACGCCCTTTTGGGGCGATTTCTGTCAGGTTCAGATTTGCCCCAAAATCTCCCATTGTCAGTAATGGTACATACGTTTTTTTCGAAAATCATGCTCCCAATACATTTTCTATTAGGTTTTATGTGCTCGCACAAGCAGCGTGCTTTCATCATACGCCTGTTGCGCCGCGCAAGTGTTGCCAGATTGGGCGGTTTTAAGTGCATTTTAGCGGGTTTTGAACATAATTTTGGGCTGGAAAACGCAACTTGCGCGGGAAATGTGTGAACATTCTATGAAGAAGATGGCGAGTGTTGAGTGCAGCAATACGATAGCGGCTCTGAAAGAAGTTCTCTTTAGTCGTCGTACCAATGAGGAGAAAACGGCAATCAAACAGCTAGGACCTCCTAGACCGAATTTAAACATCAAGCAAGTGTCTACGAAGGGGGAGAAGACCTACTCAAGAGGTTTTAACAAGAACTGGTACCACCGGAAAACTTGGCTAGCTGGCTGTGATGTAGTCAATGCTCGTTTTTGCTACCCTTGCGTTCTCTTCCACCCTGGAAGTAGCACAGCAGATGGTACAGTGATATCTGATATTTGAATTTACTAGGCAAAAGGTTTTGTGTGTGTGTGTGTGTGTGTGTGTGTGTGTGTGTGTGTGTGTGTGTGTGTGTGTGTGTGTGTGTGTTACCAATGGCAGTTTAACATTGCCATGTTTTTGTTTTACCAATGGCAGTTTAATATTGCCATGCTTGGAATATTTCAGTACCCTCAAGTTCTCTCTGACTTGGTGTAAATTAAGCATATTTTCAGTTTTTATATATTGTACAGTATGTGTGTTCATTGGAGCCAGCAGCACCTTACCTTTTTTTCAACTTGTTAAGCCAAGTTGCACTGACTACAAAACCTTGTGTAACCTTGTGTGTATATAGCTAAATAGCTAAAGCCTTTTGTGTTCATTGACATACTTGTAATACTTTAAATTTCCTTTTAAGGCATGGCTTTCTGGAGGAATTCTTGGGAAAAAACTGCAGAATTTATTTAGAATTATTATTTGTTGTTAAAATTGTGCAATTCCATATAAAAAAAAACACATAATTAAGCTGCACATGTTTGTTTGATGGTTATGCTTTTCTTCATCTTTTTCAAAACTTAAATAAACACTTGTTTTGGATTTATATCCTGCCACTTTAATTGCATTCTTTAGAATGAAGAAATTAGAATATGTTTATAATTAAGAATTTGTGTCTACTTATTATAGAATACTGGAAAAATATGAGAAAATAAATGAGTAATGTAATATTAATTGATTGTGATGCCAAATGTTTTGCTTTGAAGGCTTCACAATGAATCTTCCTTAGTTTTAGCCTGGCAAGCCAGACTAAATGTGAATATTTGCCACTCGTAGGCAAAAATATTTTTGGCCGCTAGGCGGGTGGGTCTAGTTTACTAGGCTACCTTAGTTTGCCACCTTTAACTTGTTCAGTGTTGCCACCTAGTGGAGAGAAGAGATATTGTCTATACTGATATCTGAATTTACCAGGCAAAAACAAGTTCGGCCAATTGATTTGCTACCTAGGTCAATTTACTTCAGTCCTGTGGACATTTATGGTCCGTGTAGACATAACGGGGGAAAATTGTCCCCCCCCCCCGAAAAAAAATTCAGGAGCCGCCACTGGTAGTAACACATGTTTGTGTTGAACTGAACACCCAAGAGATTCTTTTAAGCTGGGAAGGGTGTCAAAACAATCCAAATCGAAGTGTTCAGAGCACAGGACAGATGTTGGTGAGGGCTCCCACTTGTCACGAGTGCGCCTGACTTGCTTCACCCACTTCGCATGCAGCTCGGGATCTCTGGGAAACTTGAATAAACTTACCCCATCCTTGTAGGTTTTGGAGCAAAAGCCGGCAACACAACGCGAAGGCATAATAACTAATATATATATGTATAATAATAATACTAATAATGACAAACTGAACACCTGTCGCATCAACAACAAACTGGTAAGTTAGGAGGAAGGTTCTTTCGCTGACGTCATATAGCTCCTCCTCCTCCTTCGTCTCCTGGGTGCTGCAACCCTGTCAAATTTGCCCAAATAGCCGCGTTTTTTATCATAACTTGTAAAATAGGCGCCTTCGTGAATTAATATATGGATCATCGGGAATTACTTTTTATGTTATAAAACATTGCCAAAGATGTCAAAAACGTGTCATCAGCACTTTAAGCGCCGGCGCAGCTAACCACTCACAGCAACAGTGGAGGGTGGTACCTGGAGAGAGACAAAAAAAAAAAGGCACACCCCCAACACCATAGCCTTAATACGTTATCAATTATACCTGCCTCATCTCTTGCAAGCATCACCAAACTGTGAGCAACATCAGGGCTTGGAGTATTTTTGGTTACCAATTTTGTTTATTGTGTTTTGTTCAAAATACAGTGCTGTGAACTAGATCTATTTTCAAAAAATAGTAAGAAAGCACTTGTTCATGAATTGTCTTAGAAGCATTATTTAGTACTAATGAATACATTTTGTTTCACAAGTGTAAAGACTCTAAAGTAAAAAATTAAAACAAAGAGCAGAAGTTTGACCAATTATACTTTTAACTTTTACTCTTAGTTTTCACGAAGGAGCTGATTTAGTCCCACATGGGACTTTTGGAATTGCAAACCGACTGGATCGCTCAAAAGATTCCAACATTATCTTCGCTGCCTTCTAGAGTTTTTGTTGAATGGCTGGAATTCTTGGTGTAAATATCTGCCAAAAAAAACTTACAAAACCTTTCATTTGTCCTTTCAGAAGGACCAAACAAAAGCTGTGATAATGAAAAAGTAAATTTTCTTAAAATAAACACCACTTACTTGATATCGAATCAGCAGCCTTGGCAAACCATGAGGTGAATTTCGTTTATCTTTTTATCTGCCGATTATCTTCTGATGCTACAAAGTTATAATGAGGTTTCTTTTATTTGGTTTCTGGTTCTGAAGTTTATCAAGAAGTAGAACAGGTAATCAAACCTGATCAGGATAAGTGCTGATTGGTTACGAAGCTTCGCTATTGTTACACTCATTCTTACATTCTTCATAGTGGCTTCACCACTCGTTCTTTTGTACCTTTGATAACGCGAGATCAACTGTTTGTATTGCGAGATCACGATTCGCTGTTCTGGTCTTTGTAATGCTTATGCGTATGCACATGTGCAGTACACTATTGTTACACTCATACATTCTTACAACACGATGACATAGTGGTTCCGCCTCTATGAGCCACAAAAATGTTCCACTTTTTTGCCCATAAATCTTCTTTACCGGTGTGTTTGGGCTCATTTCACTATTTTGAGGTAAAATCACCTGTCTTTGTATTTTGAGGCACTTGGTTGGAGCATTAAAATGGTTTTATACACTTTCACACTTCTACTCTAGTTAAACCTATTCAAAAAGCATATTTAGCATTTTGTCACTGACTTGTAATGATTTTGTCTTTAATTCTCGGCACAATTCTGCCCACTTTAAAGCACTCAATCGGCTGTTACCATCCAACATCTCTAATCTAGACCTGTGCACTTACTTTAATACTGTAGCACTAACCACTCATGTGAGTAAAAGTGAAATGGTCTTAAATGGTGTAAATATTAAATGCTGGGAATGAGTCAACTCCACAGTGCATGTCCATGCCACCATGTTTTCCCAGATGAAGTACTGTCTTTTTTTTTCTTCTGGTACATGTTAGTCTTCATTAATGTTTCTCTGCATCCCTAAAACCAATCCCAGTATTCTTTTTATTGTACTTTCTATCAAGCCGTAGTCTTACCTTTCCATGGAAGTTGCCTGCAAAAATACTTTATTGGGGCCCATCCCATAAACAAAATATTTTTGGAATATAATCCTACAGGTTAAAGCAATGTTTAAAGATTTTTTTTTTCAGATATTTAATCAGTTACCCAAGGGACTGTGTACTGTTGTGTTCAGTCATTATTCTATTTTTAAACTGAAATGAAAAACCAAAAATGAATGGGCTGTGATTTTTAAAAATTCAATCTTAGGTTCTTAACTTTGGCTAGATTTTTCTAGTGATAATATGAATGCGTACAGTTTTGGATCATGGTTTCGCCTGTGTCATATTCTGGTGTCTCTGAAGATGTGTTGTTTTCTTGAGATCACAACTTATTTTTCTCATGATCTCAAAATAAATGATTATGCATGCATGATGTACAACATGGATGAGCACATTTCAGAAAATAACTGGAGCAGTAGTAGTGGTGTTTTACAACTGCAAGCTTCTTGGTTTGAACCTAAGCTTGGCTAGGTTTTTTTTTAAACTTTTATTTTTTTAATCCAAATTTCCTCTTCAGGATCAATAAAATTCATGTATTTATGCAGTCCTATGTTTTTCAGCACAAGACAATTCTCAAAATAGTGTCAGTCACTTGAAAAGGGGACTCAGAAATCTGCAGATATACTACCAGATTTGATTCAAACAAATATATTCATCGGTTCCACATGACTAAATTGAGTTACACTAACACAGTTGATTGGTTTGATCATGTCTTTTCAAAGCTCTGAAACCCAATTTCCATGTTCTCATCTCAGCCAAGGATTGACCCCAGGTCACGTTCTGTAAGAGCCATATTACCGCTGCACTCTTTTACGGCACAAAGCTGAATGACATTTCATATAGGTTTATGTTAAAATGACATGATCCCGGGGGTGTTGTGGCTCGGGTGGATAGGGCGCCATACCGAGGATCTGGGGACCCGGGTTCGGTTCCTGCCTGAGGTCATTTCCCGATCCTTCCCCGTCTCTCTCTCCCGCTCGTTTCCTGTCTCTACACTGTCCTATCCAATAATGAGGGTGAAAAAGGCCCAAAAAAATCTTTAAAAAAAAAAAAATTACATGATCCCACTAACTTTGCACAATTGATTCTAGTAATTAGTAACATTAAATTTAATATAAGCAATGAAATCATGCTTTAATGAGAAACTTAATGTTATGTAAACCATACATAATATGGTCTCTTATGATGTGTGCACTGATCACAGCGATGTAATGTAATACTACTGCTATATGAACTCAGAAAATATTTTTTTAATTATCACAAGTTCACAAGAAAAATAAGTTATGATCTCAAGAAATAAAACTCTTATCTTGAGATGACAGGGGGAAAAAACCTCGACCTTTCTGGACTTCTATAAATATGAAATTGTTTCTATAGTAACAGCCAGTTTCACTCATGGACTTTTATACTCCACATAAACTGATGAAAAACATGCATAATGTTCAACAAACAATGCATGATGGTGAAGATTACTGTTAGAAGATGTTTATTTAACAGTTATGGAAAGAGTCTGAAGTGTAGGTGCTTTGTAAAAGTCAGTAAATTTTTCTTTCAAGAAAGTTAGTTCCTGTTACCAATTACGCCAACATTATAGTAGCATTTATCTTTACAGTTGTTCCCTCACCAGTCCCATTTTTCCCCTTTTTCTTGACTCAAAAAACAAACAGCCATTTGTCATGTTACTGAGAAACCAGAAAGCGTAAATTCCTATGTTCTGAAGACTTGAGGCTCACACAAAGCTAAACAATTAAAAAGTGAGATGTGTTGATCATTTACAAATAAAAGACTGCAATTATATGCACCATTAAAGGAATACTACCTCAGACCTACAAACTCAAAACTACTTAAAATAATTTTTTTCTTTAGGCTATTATCATTGTTATTATCCATCCATCATCCATAATTGCTTATCCTGTGCAGGGTTGCGGGCAAGCTGGAGCCTATCCCAGCTGACTATGGGTGAGAGGCGGGGTACACCCTGGACAAGTTGCCAGATCATCACAGGGCTGACACATAGAGACCAAACAACCATTCACACTCACGGTCAATTTAGAGCCACCAATTAGCCTAACTGCATGTCTTTGGACTGTGGGGGAAACCGGAGCACCCAGAGGAAACCCACATAGACATGGGGAGAACATGCAAACTCCACACAGAAAGGCCCCTGTCAGCCACTGGGCTCAAACCCAGAGCCTTCTTGCTCTGAGGCGACAGTGTTAACCACTACACCACCATGCTGCCCATTGTTGTTGTTATTTTAGCAGCTGTTGCAGTTAAAGGAATGCTGAATGTTTGGTGTGCTGCAGCTCATTCAAAATCTAACTTGTTATTAAAAGAAAGAAAGAAAGAAAGAAAGAAAGAAAGAAAGAAAGAAAGAAAGAAAGAAGTGTATAATGCATTTGTTACAGTACTTTAAATTATTGTAATAGTTTAATATCCTACTACTACAACCCCAAATCAGAAAATGCTGGGGCAATATGTTGAAATTAAAACTAAAACTGTAAACAATGGTTTCGAAATAATATTTGACCTGTATCCCACTCAAAACAATACAACAGCACATTATTTGACTGAAGACACCAAGTGATGAACCGTTTTGGGTGTTATTTTGTTCTATTCTTCCTGCAAACAGGTCTTAAAGTGTGTAATAGTACAGGGTCGTCATTGTCCCATATTTCGTTTCAAAATTCACCACACATTCTCTACTGGGGACAGGTCAAGACTGCAGGCAGGCCATTCTAGCACCTGCACCCTCTTCTTCCACAATCATGCCTTTGGAATCTAGTTTTGCACTGTCTTGTTGAATTATCCCTGCAAAAGGTGTCATCTTGAAGACATCATATGTTGCTCCAAAATCTCAGTGTACTTTTCTGCATTAATGCTGCCCAGGGGCGATTCTAGCATCTGATCTTTGAGCACCCCCAAAAATAGGCTAAACACGCCCCTGATGCTGCCATCACAAAAGTGTAAGTTAGCTTTGCTAAGGGCACTGACACAACCCCATACCATGACAGACCCTGTCTTGTGGACTTGTTGCTGGTAACAATCCGGATTGCCTGTTTCATCTTTGGCCCTGAGCACACAGTGTCCATTTCTTCCAAAAAAAAAACCTGGAATACTGATTTGTCTGCCCATAATACACATTTCCACTGCGTGATGGTCCATTCCAGATGCTTCCAAGCTCAGAGAAGTTGATGGTGCTTCTGGACACAGTTAACATAAGGCTTCCTTTTTGCACAGTAAAGTTTTACCTGGCATTTGTGGATGTAACTCTGTATTGTAGTGCTTGACAAAGGTTGCCAAAGTAATCCCGAGCCCATGTGGTTATATCAGCTATAGATGAATGACAGTTCTTGATACAGTGCCATTTGAGGGATCAGAGATGTTCAACTTAGGCTTGTGCCCTTGCCCTTTATGCACCAAAATTCCTCCAGAATCATTTAATGATATTATGCACCACAGAGGGTGAAATATCCAAATCCCTTCCTATTTTTTCTTTGTTTTTTTAAACGTCAATAATTTACTCACATATTTATTGGCAAACTGGAGATCCTCAGCCCATCTTTGCTCCTCAAACACTAGACCTTTCCTGGATACTGATTTTGTACCAAATCATGATTACAATCACCTGTTGACATCACCTGTTTCAAACCTCATCATTATTTAATTGTTTTACCTCATTACTAGCCCTAAATTGCTCCCATCCCAAACTTTTCTAGAATGTATTGCAGGCCGAAAACACAGGAATGGATGTATATTAACAAATGAAATTAAGTTGCCCAGACAAAACATGAAATATCTTGGGTTAATACTGTCTGTAATGAAATACAAGTTAAAGTAAATTTAGAAATCACTGGTTTCTTTTTTTAAAATATTATTATTACTAGTACAACCCTGATTCCAAAAAAGTTGGGACAAAGTACAAATTGTAAATAAAAACGGAATGCAATAATTTACAAATATTGTATTCATAATAGAACATAGACAACATATCAAATGCCAAAAGTGAGACATTTTGAAATTTCATGCCAAATATTGGCTCATTTGAAATTTCATGACAGCAACACATCTCAAAAAAGTTGGGACGGGGCAATAAGAGGCTGGAAAAGTTAAAGGTACAAAAAAGGAACAGCTGGAGGACCAAATTGCAACTCATTAGGTCAATTGGCAATAGGTCATTAACATGACTGGGTATAAAAAGAGCATCTTGGAGTGGCAGCGGCTCTCAGAAGTAAAGATGGGAAGAGGATCACTAATCCCCCTAATTCTGCGCCGACAAATAGTGGAGCAATATCAGAAAGGAGTTCAACAGTGTAAAATTGCAAAGAGTTTGAACATATCATCATCTACAGTGCAGAATATCATCAAAAGATTCAGAGAATCTGGAAGAATCTCTGTGCGTAAGGGTCAAGGCCGGAAAACCATACTGGGTGCCCGTGATCTTCGGGCCCTTAGACGGCACTGCATCACATACAGGCATGCTTCTGTATTGGAAATCACAAAATGGGCTCAAGAATATTTCCAGAGAACATTATCTGTGAACACAATTCACCGTGCCAGCCGCCGTTGCCAGCTAAAACTCTATAGTTCAAAGAAGAAGCCGTATCTAAACATGATCCAGAAGCGCAGACGTCTTCTCTGGGCCAAGGTTCATTTAAAATGGACTGTGGCAAAGTGGAAAACTGTTCTGTGGTCAGACGAATCAAAATTTGAAGTTCTTTATGGAAATCAGGGACGCCGTGTCATTCGGACTAAAGAGGAGAAGGACGACCCAAGTTGTTATCAGCGCTCAGTTCAGAAGCCTGCATCTCTGATGGTATGGGGTTGCATTAGTGCATGTGGCATGGGCAGCTTACACATCTGGAAAGACACCATCAATGCTGAAAGGTATATCCAGGTTCTAGAGCAACATATGCTCCCATCCAGACGACATCTCTTTCAGGGAAGACCTTGCATTTTCCAACATGACAATGCCAAACCACATACTGCATCAATTACAGCATCACGGCTGTGTAGAAGAAGGGTCCGGGTACTGAACTGGCCAGCCTGCAGTCCAGATCTTTCACCCATAGAAAACATTTGGCGCATCATAAAACGGAAGATACGACAAAAAAGACCCAAGACAGTTGAGCAACTAGAATCCTACATTAGACAAGAATGGGTTAAAATTCCTATCCCTAAACTTGAGCAACTTGTCTCCTCAGTCCCCAGACATTTACAGACTGTTGTAAAGAGAAAAGGGGATGTCTCACAGTGGTAAACATGGCCTTGTCCCAACTTTTTTGAGATGTGTTGTTGTCATGAAATTTAAAATCACCTAATTTTTCTCTTTAAATGATACATTTTCTCAGTTTAAACATTTGATATGCCATCTATGTTGTATTCTGAATAAAATATGGCATTTTGAAACTTCCACATCATTGCATTCCATTTTTATTTACAATTTGTACTTTGTCCCATCTTTTTTGGAATCAGGGTTGTATTTGCATTTTCCATACCAACCCAACTTTTTCTGATTTAGAGTTGTACAACTACGACTGCCCCACTGCTGCTGTGCTATATCAAAACTATAATGAATTTCCTGGTTACACAGTTGTACTTTGTGACTCTATAGGACACACTTATAGAAGCGAGTTATTTATAATCACGCTATCTGTTATCACCCAGATGAGAATGGGTTCCCTTTAGAGTCTGGTTCGTTTCAAGGTTTTTTCCTCATGTTGTTTGAGGGAGTTTTTTCCTTGCTAATGCCACCTCAGGCTTGCTCATCAGAGATAAATAAATTTATTGGGGATAAAATTCTCATATCCTCCTGGGAACCAAGAAAAAAATGTGTCTCTCAATTTCTCTTTTGTTGTGATTTCCTTCCTAGGAATTTCCCAGCAACCCTCCTAGTCACATGATACATCATTGGAAAGCCCAGGATGTACTCTTTACAAGACACCAGGATTCAAGTGAATAGCTTGAAAGAGTAAGAGGGTGTGCACGTAAAACAAATGTCAACTACAGAGGACACAAGTCTATGGGTTGGTTCTCGGGAGGATACATTTGAAGTTTTCATTTTTCTGTAAAGCTGTTTTACAGCAATGTATATTTTAAATGCACTATACAAATAAACTGACTCGACTTTATCAACAGTCAAAAAAAAAAAAAAGACAAACAAAGCAAAAACTCATCCAGGACTGCACTGGCCATAAATTAAATATTTTTGTCTGTTTGCTTGTCTTCATGAACTCTTGTCTGAATATTGAAAGCCTTTCCTTTCTTCATGTTGGTTTGATGTTCCTATGCCACTGACTAGCCAGCAGTGAACAAACTACAACATGTTGGTGAGTTTACCATAACAGTGAGAAGGTTGTGGCCAACAGTAAAATAAGATACTTTTGATGTGTTATTGGAATACATTGTTTGGATGCCATAATTATACCACACTACATGGTCAAAGAATGTGAAATGACCGTGACACCCAAATGTGGGTCTTTCCCAAAATGTTGCCACAAAATTGGAAGTGCACAATTACATATAATGTCTCTGTAAGCTGTAGCATTACAATTTACCTTCACTGGAACAAATGGACCCAAATGAGTGAGGTCCATGAAGACATTTTTTGCCAAGTTTGAGGTGGAAGAATTCGAATAGTCTGCACAGAGCCCTGACCTCAACCCTACTGGAAACCTTTGGGATGAACTGTAATGCCAACCTCATGCTAGGCCTTCTCACCCAACATTAGAACCATGGCTGAATGGGGACATCCTCACAGCCACACTCCAGAATCTAATAAGAAGCTGTCCCAGAAGATTAGAGGTTATTATAACAATAAATTGTCACCCATTCGCTGATTCACCTTTATCTTTCAACTACCAGCCGGGGAGGGTGGAACAAACATGTACTTCCTCGAAGTACATGTCCAATCTCTACATAGTTTCCAACTGCTGCCCATGTAGCATCACAGGGCAGCATAAAACATTTAGACAAAATTGCTTTCTGCCCTATTCTGCATGCATGAGCTCACAGATACAGACCTGCAATTGGCCAGTGTTGCTCTGATTGACAGTGTAGAGAAAGTGTGCCATCTTTCCCACCCTGAGAGCATGGACAAATTCAGTCTCATGATTCCCAGCCTGGGTGGCATGGTGGTGTAGTGGTTAGCACTGTCCCCTCAGAGCAAGCAAGTCCTGGGTTCAAGCCCAGTGGCCGACGACGGTCTTTCTGTGTGGAGTTTGCATGTTCTCCCCGTGTCTGTGTGGGTTTCCTCCGGGTGCTCTGGTTTCCCCCACAGTCCAAAGACATGCAGGTTAGGCTAATTGGTGGCTCTAAATTGACCGTAGGTGTGAATGTGAGTGTAAATGGCTGTTTGTCTCCATGTGTCAGCCCTGCGATGACCTGGCAATTTGTCCAGGGTGTACCCCACCTCTCGCCCATAGTCAGCTGGGATAGGCTCCAACTTGCCCACAACTCTGCACAGGATAAGTTGCTACAGATAATGGATGGATGGATTCCCAGCCTTAAATTACTTTTTTAACCCCTGCCACAAAGTGCACAGGGGGATCTAGGAATGGAGTCTGTCCATCAGATCATTTCAATTTGGACAAATTTTCTCAGAAACTACATAAGCTACATCAATGAAACTTTGCGTGCTCATATTACTATTCATGATCTAAGTTGAGTTCAAAAATCTTTTACGATTAATTATTTTCAGAATTATGGCCCTTGATTTTTGTTATTGTACTTTGTACAAGTGGACTCAATCTGGACAAGTTATCTCAGAAACTACATAAGCTACATCAATGAAACTCTGCATGCTCATACGACTGAGAAAAGCTGGGTAGCATTTTATGAAGGTGTCATAGCACTTACGACATCATAAGTCAATATTAAAGCAATGGGCTTATAAGGGCGTAAGTGTTGAGGTCTTCATAAAACGCCCATGGCGGGCAATAGTGGTGACCATGTCTTCTTCTTGTTGCTGTACTAACTGACCTCTAACAGGATTTTAGCTAAGTAGTGCTTTTGACCTACGGTATTTCTACAAGCATGAGGATATATATTTTAACAGAGACGAGAAAGCACTACACTTGCAGCATCTATGAAATACTGTAAATGTGCAGGTAAATGACAGTGGAATATAATAAGCTTTTATTTTTAAATCAATTTGTCAAAGCTATTGTACAGAACAGCACTAAATAAACCAGATTATTCACCATTAATGCTAGAACAGCTGAAGGTGAGGAACACAGAGTTGAATCTCTGCACCTTTCACTTACACTGGTCCCTTTTGAAGGAAAGCTGCACCTGCCAGTCCTCATGTGTGTTTCTAGTCCATGAAGCATTCTTCACTACTGAGGATGAATTCTCACACATTGCTGTGGTAGAAGTAAAATCGCTTATTTCATGGCAATGATGGTACTTTGCCATCTAGAAAGGTTGCACATGATTACATAATGGACATGTTTTGATTGTTAAATTCTCTCCTGAGTCCTCAGCTGTGATGGGAACTTTTTGCCTCATTTGAAATAAATAGAGAGAAAATGAAACATGAAATTACTTAAATAACTGTTTTATAAGTAATTTAGTAGGATAGCACAGATGCATTCTTTTCATTGTCACTATGGACGCATAAGTGTTAAAAGGTCTTTCTAGTGTGGAGAGTGAGGAATGAAGTTTCCTCCAGTGCTGAGAATAACAGGTGTAGGCAGTGGGGTAAGAACATTAGTTATGAGAGTCACTCAGACAGCAGCATGCAGGGTATCCAGCCCTTTCTTCTGGCACATCGTAGGAATACACTGAACGTGCAGAATGAATGACAGTTTGCTCTTCTCTCACTCATTATCCAGGCTGTTCTTAGATGTAGAACTGTATCTACTTTATTCTCTCTCTCTCTCTCTCTCTCACACACACACACACACACACACACACACACTTTGACTCACTCTCAATCTCTCTCCCATACAGATGCTTTCTCATATTTGTTTGAAAGAAAAAAGATGATTTTCTTACTGCAAAGAGGAGAGGTGTTGAGAACTCAGGTGAGATGACTCAAACCCAAAAATGATCATGGCCTATTTATATAATCTCATCACAGGCCGTAGAGTGAAAATATGAGCTGCAAATTGGATCCACTAAAGAAGATCTGTGCCTGTGGACACAGGGCAGCTGGTAGGTCTCATGACTTGGAAACCATTTATATAACCCAGCATTCTTACAATGAAACGGCTATGGCCCTCCGGTTGACTGCTTCAAGTCGCACACACACAAAGTAATGTTGGGCAAATGCAAGATCACCTAATAAAAACAACTTGATCAGTGCTAGTGCTACAACCCCAATTCCAAAAAAGTTGGGACAAAGTACAAATTGTAAATAAAAACAGAATGCAATGATGTGGAAGTTTCAAAATTACATATTTTATTCAGAATAGAACATAGATGACATATCAAATGTTTAAACTGAGAAAATGTATCATCTCATTATCTCTAGTCGCTTTATCCTTCTACAGGGTCGCAGGCAAGCTGGAGCCTATCCCAGCTGACTACGGGCGAAAGGCGGGGTACACCCTGGACAAGTCGCCAGGTCATCACAGGGCTGACACATAGACACAGACAACCATTCACACTCACATTCACACCTACGGTCAATTTAGAGTCACCAGTTAACCTAACCTGCATGTCTTTGGACTGTGGGGGAAACCGGAGCACCCGGAGGAAAAGCACGCGGACACGGGGAGAACATGCAAACTCCACACAGAAAGGCCCTCACCGGCCCCAGGGCTCGAACCCAGGACCTTCTTGCTGTGAGGCGACAGCGCTAACCACTACACCACCGTGCCGCCCGTCCCGGTTTCAGACTAGGGAAATCTGGTCACCCTAACATAAGTACACACGAGTGAAGTTAGGAATTAATCAGTTTGTTAACTCATCAACAGTTTTGTTTTCCAGGTAGTAGTTTTAAAAGTGTGTCCCAGTTTGAATTCACTGGAAATTGTAGTTAGTTAGTTAGTTAGTTAGTTAGTTAGTTAGTTAGTTAGTTAGTTAGTTAGTTAGTTAGTTAGTTAGTAACACATCTATAAATGAGCGCTATTACGCATGCGTATGAACAGGCTGAATCCCAAACGGCTCCTGGTTGGAGACGGAGTGCACTACTGTAGAAGCCTTTTTATGCTTTCTATAAGGCGGTTTTGGAGAGAGCTGGGAGGCATTTGGGATTCAGCCGCAGCTAGCTGCTCTTTTGTTAATAATAATAATAATAATAATAATAATAATAATTAACTGAATCCCAAATGCCCCCCAGCTCTCTCCAAAACCGCCCTATAGAAAGTATAAAAAGGCTTCTACAGTAGTGCACTCCGTCTTCAACCAGGAGCCGTTTGGGATTTGGCCTGTTCATAATCATGATGATAATTATATGATATAATTATATAATAATAATAATTATTATTGGACTGCACGGTGGTGTAGTGGTTAGCACTGTCGCCTCACAGCAATAAGGTCCTGGGTTCGAGCTGCGTGGCCGGCAAGGGCCTTTCTGTGTGGAGTTAAACTGCTCACCTTGAATTCCATTTGGCCATTAACGGGGTGCTGAGTCATTATAGCATCTCATGGGTAAAGTTCTCTGAAACTGTCTGTTTATACCACACCACACTGCTGCCGTGTCGCATTATGGGTCTATATATTTTCCTGCTTTTTTGTCCTTGGCCAGTCACATCCCTGCACACAGACACGGGGAGAACATGCAAACTCCGCACAGAAAGGCCCCTGTCAGCCACTGGGCTCGAACCCAGAACCTTCTTGCTGTGAGGTGACAGTGTTAACCACTACACCACTGTGCTGCCCTTTGTGAATTTATCTTTAGTGATTTATCTGAATGTCTAGTTTTCTGAGAAGACCTTTTTTCTTCAGGAATCAATAAAGTTTTCTTTCTTTCTTAGATCTGGATATTTGGCCACAATGACATCAAGGCGACTGGTGTACAAATGAGCAAAACTGCATCTAGTTTGAATTTAATTGTTCTGTATATACTGTTTACTACACTAATGTGTGTGTGACAATGTGAACTAGTTCTACGTAGGTCATGTTTTTACACCAACATACCACACAATGCACCAACATTACCACGCAATGAGTCACAACTTGTGTGAAAACAAAACTTCCGGGAAGTCTAAATTTACCATTTCTTGCTGCGATTTTGTACCGAGCATTTCAGCACATTTGTGGACTAATAGAACACGAATTGTGACTACAATTGTGAGATTTGATTATCAGTAGACAAGAATGGTTTGGATTGAATTTTATTAGTATATGTGTAAATGAAGTTAATAAAGTTGTTCAAAACACTTTACATTCTGACTTCGTTCTTTCATATATACTTAAACAAATCAATATTCATGAAGATAAAGTTCATCATTCCTGGCTGCTGGCTGGTCCTGATCAGCTTACTTAGTGCATAAACTGGAACTAAAACACGGGTCATTCATTCATTCATTCATTAAGATAAAGTGAAAATTTATTTGTGGATCAAGTATGAACATAAATCCCATATCATATTGGGCTGGTAAATTCTGACTAGGTCCAATGACAGCAGTCTAATTATACCAAGTTGGTAAATTTGAGAGAATAACTAAATTATTATAATCATGAGGAGTCTTATTTAAACAAATCAATATTCATCAAGATAAAGTGTAAATAATTCAAGTATGAACATAAATCTCATATTAGGCTGGTAAATTCAGACTAGGCCCAATTATACCAAGTTGGTAAATTTATACTGTGGTAAGGTTAGACCGTGGCTGCTACAGTATAAAATTACCTGGTAAATTCAGACTGGTGGTAAATTCAGACCGTGACACCGTCAAGACGATCGACCACCAGCTCACAAGCTGTAAGTAAAACATGAACTTTTTGTTCGAAGGTTTTTGTTGCAAAATAGCATGTTCATATTCTCCACGTTAGCATGCATGACATGGTCACAAGCTAGGCAGGGATGAGAGTTTTCCGCTTTTTCTGAGTAAAAAACAACCTTTTTATATTATGCCAAATCCGTTGAGAATTTTTTTTAATTAATTTTGGGGGGTTGGGGTATGTTCCTTCATGCTATTCAAACTTTATTAACTCCAACGATGCTTACACATTATTTGTAAGTCGCCATCTTTAGTCTCGTTTAAATCTCGTTGAATGTGATGTAAAATTCGTGTTATCTACATTGTTATTGGTCAAAACATCGACGTTGAGACCATAATAGCCAATCAAAACAGTTTTTACAAAGACATCCACATTCTTTTTTTGTCACTCGTTCATTTTATTCGTTTGTTTGTTCAGTAAAAACCCAAACATTTGTTGAATTTTTCTTATTTTCTCTCGTCGCACCTCAATGACGTCAGCGCGCGGTATTTTTCCCTTCGCGGTTTGTTCCTTCTCTCTTGCCATAGTAAGACATCCACATCTTGCTTGTTCTGACTCACTGGAGGTAGCGTCACAGTGCTATTAGCCAATCAGAGGTAAGACGTTTACATGTCATGAATATTAATGAGTAAGAGGTGAAATCCTGTCGTTCTCCCGCCACCCACTCCTCCAGCAAGCTAGAACAGCCTGAAACAGGAGAACCACAGCATTTTTTTTTTTCACCAAAACCTGCTCACAGGGCATTCATTCATACTAGAGACCACCGCACAATTAAAGAAAAAACGATGCAAGGAGACCTTTAAGTTTAAATACTGCAACTAGTACTACTGCTACTAACGATAATAATCTCATCTCATTATCTCTAGCCGCTTTATCCTGTTCTACAGACTCGCAGGCAAGCTGGAGCCTATCCCAGCTGACTACGGGTGAAAGGCGGGGTACACCCTGGACAAGTCGCCAGGTCATCACAGGACTGACACATAGACACAGACAACCATTCACACTCACATTCACACCTACGGTCAATTTAGAGTCACCAGTTAACCTAACCTGCATGTCTTTGGACTGTGGGGGAAACCGGAGCACCCGGAGGAAACCCACGCAGCGAGGATGTGATTCTTCCAGATTTTTCCGGAATTCCGGATTTTCAGGCATAAAAATGCGACCCTCGTGAATCATGCAAATTCGTTTTTTTTTGGGGGGGGGGGGGGGGGGGTAGGACCACATTACCACATTATCCATAGGCAACTCCAATGAGCCACACGTGCGCATAATAACCTACCCTAGGTTAAGCGGTACCAATAATAATAAAAAAAAAAGCCCATTATGCATAACGCGAGAGTAACCTTTATGTGACCCGAGTCTTGAAGACTTGAACAAAGTTAGCTAGCTGGCTGGCGTCGTTAGCGTTACGGTTAGCTCGGCCAGGAAGCACTGGACAACAGGCTGGAGACGGAGCGGGGTTTTTGTGAGCGTTGTTCTCAACACCTACTATAGGAATGCTGCCCACCGGAGGCCACTCAAGTTTTGGATGAGGGTAGAGCCTGAGGGTTTGCTAAAGCAGTGTGAGGGAAGAGTGAAGGTGCGATGCTGGGGCAAAAGGAGGCGGTGCGGGGCGCTGAGGGTCGCCGGACGGAGTTCTGCACTCGGCCGCTTCCAGCCCTCCGGACACTCGGGGGCTGCGTGCTGCTCCTGCTGCTCCAGGCGGCCCTGTGCCTCGCCAGACCCAGCGGGATAATCAGCACCAACAGCCATAACAACCACCCAAGTGTCAACGTTTACATGAGTGAAGATGAGGTGAAGAAACTTCTGGGTGAGTGTGTGTGTGTGGGGGGGGGGTTTCCTCTCTCAGTCCATGTTGGCTGTGTGTGTGTGTGTGTGTGTGTGTGTGTGTGTGTGTGTGCTAAAGCAGCCTGGATGTAGAAACACATTACACTGTTAGCTTGCAAACTAATTTAATACTTTACATAAGTTAGGGTGACCAGACGTCCCGGTTTTACCGGGACAGTCCCGATTTGGGGTTGTGTGTCCCGAGTCCCGACAAAAGTCTGTCGGGACATGGATATGTCCCGGTTTTCGCCACTCGCGACGTTTGCGACTAAGCAGCGTGGGAATCATTAGTGGAGAAATGTCTGCATTTACTATTTTGATGAGTTGACAGGAATCGCAAACTTTCCTGGTTACTGCCCCCTGGCCCTGTGGCATGGGTGTTTATTTAGCCACATTATTCCAGACAACAGAACGTGTTGCCATGCAACAATAAAATGAACATTAACTGGCGCGAATGTTCTTTGTCTAACAGCTAGCAGCAGTAATGCCGCAGCAATTTTGCCGAAAAGAAAATGTACCTTTTCCAGAGATTTACAGGGCACCTACCCCTTCCTCCGAGAGGTGCAGAACAATGCGCACGAAGCTTACTGCACACACTGTAAGTGTTTTGTTCTTGTACTGAGTTGGGTAGCCTATGCTGCAAATGCTGTGCGCTCCTGTGGGGGCTTTCCTCGGGCTGTCGCCCCTCTCCTCCTTTACTGCTGAGAGAGGCCCTTCATATAATCTTTTTTTATTCACCTTGTTATCCCGAGATAACGCCATAATTAATTCAGGATCTCCAGGAAACAACACAACTAATTCGAGATCTCGAGAAAATAAAACCGTTATTTCGAGATCTCAAGAAAACAAAACAATTATTCCGTGATCTCGAGAAAACAAAATTATTTCATGATCTCAGCTGGATCACTGTATCTCTGTCGGTAGAGATGAAGCCGGGCCAGTCTTCTGCGGAGGTGCCGCGAACTAATTTTGAAATTATCCCTTATTAAAAGACTTAATGCAATCTCTCCCTGTGTCAACCCATGATCAAAATATTGCCTTATTAGGTGATCGATTATTCCAGACATTCTAATGACCCAAGTTGCGTCTATACAGAATGAGAAATAGCCCCAAAGTCGCATATCACAAGTCTCTTGGTGCACCTGAATGAACCATTTCTCAGCTGTTTACTCGTTTAAATCTCGTTGAATGTGATGTAAAATTCGTGTTATCTACATTGTTATTGGTCAAAACATCAACGTCAGGACCACAATAGCCAATCAAAACAGTTTTTACAAAGACACCCACATTCTTTTTTTTAAGTCACTCGTTCATTTTATTCGTTTGTTTGTTCAGTAAAAGCCCAAACATTTGTTGAATTTTTCTTATTTTCTCATGTCGCACCTCAATGACGTCAGCGCACTGTATTTTTCCCTTCGCAGTTTGTTCTTTCTCTCTCACCGTAGTAAGACACCCACATCTTGCTGGGATACGTCAGAGTGTCCACCATATTGGATGTGGCAAATCTTCCCCGTAAACCCAAGCAAGTAAATGGACTGAACTTCATAAAGCCCCTTTCTACAATAATATTTAACTCGATGCCTTTTATTCACCCATTAAGACACACACATATATTTGGGAAACAAACAGGCATCAAAACAACATATATAACTTTTAATGTGATGGTTATAAATAGTGTGCGAAATACCCGTCACTATTCTGAATGACCGCCAAACTGAGTTTGGCCAGGTTCTAACGTCATACCAAAACAAAATACATCACTGATTCCTTCACATTCAGAAAGGTTAAAAACATTCATCATACGTTCCAAAACGTTCATCATAGTGTGGCACTGTATTATCTAATTCTCACTGCTTATAACTATACACCTACCCGGTGGAGATGAGCTGGGAAACTGAAGACTGAAGGAACAGCTCCCTCTCTGATCCTGACTGTCTGACCTGTTCTGTCAAAATCCTCCGTTCTGAAGTGTTCACTGCAGAGCATGGATGACGGAGTAGCAGAAAACCCTTCCCGTCGCACAGCTGTCTCCCACTGCTTTTTCATGTCTTTATTTTTGGGAAACATACATAGTATGTGAAAAGTTAGCTAAGCAACTAACAACAATCAGCGTAGTTATGAAGGAAATACTTCGTTGTTTGGAGACAGGTTTCACCGAGCGGCTATTATGCGCGAGACTTCATATTAGCCACAAAGTCAGAAAAATCTGTTCGTAAAATTACGTTATAATGACCAAATACAATGAAAAGTATTTTTCCAGTCTCACCTGTGAAAGGTCATTTGGATGGTAAACCTGTTGGTACAATTAAACGCAGCACATGAATGAGGCATCTTTATTCTCAGCTACTGTCTAGACGCTATACCAGAGACGGTTGAAGAATCTCCACTTTGCCACATCCAATATGGCGGCGAGGATGACGTATGATTCTACGCAGAAGGCGGCGTCTATGTTTATGTCTATGGTTCTGACTCACTGGAGGTAGTGTCACAGTGCTGTTAGCCAATCAGAGGTAACACGTTTACATGTCATGAATATTAATGAGTAAGAGCTGAAATCCTGTCGTTCTCCCGCCACCCAATCCTCCAGCAAGCTAGAACAGCCTGAAACAGGAGAAGCTGGAGCCTATCCCAGCTGACTACGGGCGAAAGGCGGGGTACACCCTGGACAAGTCGCCAGGTCATCACAGGGCTGACACAGAGACACAGACAACCATTCACACTCACATTCACACCTACGGTCAATTTAGAGTCACCAGTTAACCTAACCTCCATGTCTTTGGACTGTGGGGGAAACCCACGCGGACACGGGGAGAACATGCAAACTCCACACAGAAAGGCCCTTGCCGGCCACGGGGCTTGAACCTGGACCTTCTTGCTGTGAGGCGACAGTGCTAACCACTACATCACCGTGCTGCCCTTTGTGAATTTATCTTTAGTGATTTATCTGAATGTCTAGTTTTCTGAGAAGACCTTTTTTCCTTAAAAAATTCTTCAGGAATCAATTAAGTTTTCTTTCTGTCTTAGATTTGGATATTTGGTCACAATGACATCAAGGCGACTGGTGTACAAATGAGCAAAACTGCCTCTAGTTTGAATTTAATTGTTCTGTATATACTGTTTACTACACTAATGTATGTGTGAACTAGTTCTAGGTCATGTTTTTATACCAACATACCACACAATGCACCAACATTACCATGCAATGAGTCACAACTTGTGTGAAAACAAAAGCACTGTGCTGCTTCCTTCCATCCCTGCACACCTTTCTACAACCCCGATTCCAAAAAAGTTGGGACAAAGTACAAATTGTAAATAAAAGTGGAATGCAATAATTTACAAATCTCAAAAACTGATATTGTATTCACAATAGAACATAGACAACTTATCAAATGTCAAAACTGAGACATTTTGAAATTTCATGCCCGCAACACATCTCAAAAAAGTTGGGACAGGGGAATAAGAGGCTGGAAAAGTTAAAGGTACAAAAAAGGAACAGCTGGAGGACCAAATTGCAATTCATTAGGTCAATTGGCAATAGGTCATTAACATGACTGGGTATAAAAAGAGCATCTTGGAGTGGCAGCGGCTCTCAGAAGTAAAGATGGGAAGAGGATCACCAATCCCCCTAATTCTGCACCGACAAATAGTGGAGCAATATCAGAAAGGAGTTCGACAGTGTAAAATTGCAAAGAGTTTGAACATATCATCTACAGTGCATAATATCATCAAAAGATTCAGAGAATCTGGAAGAATCTCTGTGCGTAAGGGTCAAGGCCGGAAAACCATACTGGGTGCCCGTGATCTTCGGGCCCTTAGACGGCACTGCATCACATACAGGCATGCTTCTGTATTGGAAATCACAAAATGGGCTCAAGAATATTTCCAGAGAACATTATCTGTGAACACAATTCGCCGTGCCAGCCACGGGCGCAGATAGAGGGGGGGACGGGGGGGATTCGTCCCACCCAGATTTAAATTCACCTCGTTCGGTCCCCCCCACTTATAGGGAGGAAAAAACATCTATGCTGTCTTTCTTTGCATAAGGCAAACCTCACGGAAAAATCAAAAGACTAATTACCATTCGGTTTATTGAGGTGCACAGCAGTGTATACATAGTTGCAACAACTCACATAAAACAAAGACTGATATTCGGTTGGTTGAGCTGCGCAGACTGCACAGGTTGCGAGCTCGAGCTTGGTTGCTATGGAAACCCACAACAAGTTTGACAGGCATATCGGGGTTGGGGTTGGTTTGCTGGCAGCTTTGTCCCCCCCAGTTTTTTGTCCCCCCCAGTTCAAAAAACGTATCTGCGCCCCTGGTGCCAGCCGCCGTTGCCAGCTAAAACTCTATAGTTCAAAGAAGAAGCTGTATCTAAACATGATCCAGAAGCGCAGACGTCTTCTCTGGGCCAAGGCTCATTTAAAATGGACTGTGGCAAAGTGGAAAACTGTTCTGTGGTCAGACGAATCAAAATTTGAAGTTCTTTATGGAAATCAGGGACGCCGTGTCATTCGGACTAAAGAGGAGAAGGACGACCCAAGTTGTTATCAGCGCTCAGTTCAGAAGCCTGCATCTCTGATGGTATGGGGTTGCATTAGTGCATGTGGCATGGGCAGCTTACACATCTGGAAAGACATCATCAATGCTGAAAGGTATATCCAGGTTTTAGAGCAGCATATGCTCCCATCCAGACGACGTCTCTTTCAGGGAAGACCTTGCATTTTCCAACATGACAATGCCAAACCACATACTGCATCAATTACAGCATCATGGCTGCGTAGAAGAAGGGTCCGGGTACTGAACTGGCCAGCCTGCAGTCCAGATCTTTCACCAATAGAAAACATTTAGCATTTGGCGCATCATAAACAATAGAAAACATTTAACATTTGGCGCATCATAAAACGGAAGATACGACAAAAAAGACCCAAGACAGTTGAGCAACTAGAATCCTACATTAGACAAGAATGGGTTAACATTCCTATCCCTAAACTTGAGCAACTTGTCTCCTCAGTCCCCAGACGTTTACAGATTGTTGTAAAGACAAAAGGGGATGTCTCACAGTGGTAAACATGGCCTTGTCCCAACTTTGAGATGTGTTGTTGTCATGAAATTTAAAAATCACCTAATTTTTCTCTTTAAATGATACATTTTGGTGGCACGGTGGTGTAGTGGTTAACGCTGTCGCCTCACAGCAAGAAGGTCCTGGGTTCGAGCCCCGTGGCCGGCGAGGGCCTTTCTGTGTGGAGTTTGCATGTTCTCCCCTTGTCCGCGTGGATTTGCTCCGGGTGCTCCGGTTTCCCCCACAGTCCAAAGACATGCAGGTTAGGTTAACTGGTGGCTCTAAATTGACCGTAGGTGTGAGTGTGAATGGTTGTCTGTGTCTATGTGTCAGCCCTGTGATGACCTGGCGACTTGTCCAGGGTGTACCCCGCCTTTCGCCCGTAGTCAGCTGGGATAGGCTCCAGCTTGCCTGCGACCCTGTAGAAGGATAAAGCGGCCAGAGATAATGAGATGAGATGAGAGATGAAACCGGGACACTTTTGCGCGCGACCATGCTCGTGCTCGCACACCTTTTTTTACGTAAACGTGACTCAGAGAGGTGCTCTTATCATTTTGTTGAAGCTCACATTTATCAACATCTCACATGAAATAAAGCAAACAGGCATTTTGTTATCTAGTAGCATAGTGGTATACAGATCAGTTAAATTATGGTCAGACAACAGATTTTGTAATGGCTGAGAGTAGGCCAGGCTATGTCCATAGGCCAAATTTAAACTGATTTATTTCACCTGTTTGTGAGAACACCAAGAAGAATGCATATGCACATGTAGGCTATATCTCTAAAATTGTATGCATGAACTTAAAAAGTAGATATGTGACCTCAACATAGCCTAGGTCAGAATCAATCTTACTAACCATTCCCCACAACTGAATGAATAAAGCAAGAAGATGTGTACAAAAGTGAACATTTTAATGGAAGGTGCAACAAGCTGTTCAACACAGCAATATGGCCAAACTGTCAGAATGGTATGTTAAACAGAAACAAAAAAAGAGACAAGTGATTTGAGAATATATACTACGGAAGCTGAGAGAGGCCCTTCATATAATCCTTTTTTTTTTTATTCACCTTGTTATCCCGAGATAACGACATAATTAATTCAGGATCTCGAGAAAACAACACAACTAATTCGAGATCTCAAGAAAACAAAACTGTTATTCCGAGATCTCGAGAAAACAAAATTTTTTCATGATCTCGAGTAAACAACTGAGAAATGGTTCATTCAGGTGCGCCAAGAGACTTGTGATATGCGACTTTGGGGCTATTTCTCATTCTGTATAGACGCAACTTTGGTCATTAGAATGTCTGGAATAATCGATCACCTAATAAGGCGATATTTTGATCAGGGGTTGACACAGGGAGAGATTGCATTAAGTCTTTTAATAAGGGATAATTTCAAAATTAGTCTGCGGCACCTCCGCAGAAGCCTGGCCCGGCTTCGTCTCTACCGACGGAGATACAGTGATCCAGCTGAGATCATGAAATAATTGTTTTGTTTTCTCGAGATCACGGAATAATTGTTTTGTTTTCTTGAGATCTCGAAATAACGGTTTTATTTTCTTGAGATCTCGAATTAGTTGTGTTGTTTCCTCGAGATCCTGAATTAATTATGTCGTTATCTCGGGATAACAAGGTGAATAAAAAAAGATTATATGAAGGGCCTCTCGCGGCTTCAGCAGTAAAGGAGGAGAGGGGCGACAGTGTGTGAGGGGCGACACAATGTGAGTGTGAATGGTTGTCTGTGTCTATGTGTCAGCCCTGTGACGACCTGGCGACTTGTCCAGGGTGTACCCCGCCTTTCGCCCGTAGTCAGCTGGGACAGGCTCCAGCTTGCCTGTGACCCTGTAGAACAGGATAAAGCGGCTAGAGATAATGAGATGAGATTATTATCATTGACCTGGCGACTTGTCCAGGGTGTACCCCGCCTTTCGCCCGTAGTCAGCTGGGATAGGCTCCAGCTTGCCTGCGACCCTGTAGAAGGATAAAGCGGCTAGAGATAATGAGATGAGATTATTATCATTAGTAGCAGTAGTACTAGTTGCAGTATTTAAACTTAAAGATCTCCTTGCATCGTTTTTTCTTTAATTGTGCGGTGGTCTCTAGTATGAATGAATGCCCTGTGAGCAGGTTTTGGTGAAAAAAAAATGCTGTGGTTCTCCTGTTTCAGGCTGTTCTAGCTTGCTGGAGGAGTGGGTGGCGGGAGAACGACAGGATTTCACCTCTTACTCATTAATATTCATGACATGTAAACGTGTTACCTCTGATTGGCTAATGGCACTGTGAAGCTACCTCCAGTGAGTCAGAACAAGCAAGATGTGGATGTCTTACTATGGCAAGAGAGAAGGAACAAACCGCGAAGGGAAAAATACCGCGCGCTGACGTCATTGAGGTGCGACGAGAGAAAATAAGAAAAATTCAACAAATGTTTGGGTTTTTACTGAACAATCAAATGAATAAAATGAACGAGTGACAAAAAAAGAATGTGGATGTCTTTGTAAAAACTGTTTTGATTGGCTATTATGGTCTCAACGTCGATGTTTTGACCAATAACAATGTAGATAACACGAATTTTACATCACATTCAACGAGATTTAAACGAGACTAAAGATGGCGACTTACAAATAATGTGTAAGCATCGTTGGAGTTAATAAAGTTTGAACAGCATGAAGGGACATACCCCAACCCACCAAAATTAATTAAAAAAAATTCTCAACGGATTTGGCATAATATAAAAAGGTTGTTTTTTACTCAGAAAAAGCGGAAAACTCTCATCCCTGCCTAGCTTGTGACCATGTCATGCATGCTAACGTGGAGAATATGAACATGCTATTTTGCAACAAAAACCTTCGAACAAAAAGTTCATGTTTTACTTACAGCTTGTGAGCTGGTGGTCGATCGTCTTGACGGTGTCACGGTCTGAATTTACCACCAGTCTGAATTTACCAGGTAATTTTATACTGTAGCAGCCACGGTCTGAATTTACTGCAGTATAAATTTACCAACTTGGTCTAATTGGGCCTAGTCTGAATTTACCAGCCTAATATGAGATTTATGTTCATGTTCATACTTGAATTATTTACACTTTACCTTGATGAATATTGATTTGTTTAAGTAAGACTCCTCATGATTATAATAATTTAGTTATTCTCTCAAATTTACCAACTTGGTATAATTAGACTCTTGTCATTGGACCTAGTCAGAATTTACCAGCCCAATATGATATGGGATTTATGATCATACTTGATCCACAAATAAATTTTCACTTTATCTTGATGAATGAATGAATGAATGAATGAATGAATGAATGAATGAATGACCCGTGTTTTAGTTCCAGTTTATGCACTAAGTAGGCTGATCAGGACCAGCCAGCAGCCAGGAATGATGAACTTTATCTTCATTAATATTGATTTGTTTAAGTATATATGAAAGAACGAAGTCAGAATGTAAAGTGTTTTGAACAACTTTATTAACTTCATTTACACATATACTAATAAAATTCAATCCAAACCATTCTTGTCTACTGATAATCAAATCTCACAATTGTAGTCACAATTCGTGTTCTATTAGTCCACAAATGTGTTGAAATGCTCGGTACAAAATCGCAGCAAGAAATGGTAAATTTAGACTTCCCGGAAGTTTTGTTTTCACACAAGTTGTGACTCATTGCGTGGTAATGTTGGTGCATTGTGTGGCATGTTGGTGTAAAAACATGACCTACGTAGAACTAGTTCACATTGTCACACATACATTAGTGTAGTAAACAGTATATACAGAACAATTAAATTCAAACTAGATGCAGTTTTGCTCATTTGTGCACCAGTCGCCTTGATGTCATTGTGGCCAAATATCCAGATCTAAGAAAGAAAGAAAACTTTATTGATTCCTGAAAAAAAAGGTCTTCTCAGAAAACTAGACATTCAGATAAATCACTAAAGATAAATTCACAAAGGGCAGCACAGTGGTGTAGTGGTTAACACTGTCACCTCACAGCAAGAAGGTTCTGGGTTCGAGCCCAATGGCTGACAGGGGCCTTTCTGTGCGGAGTTTGCATGTTCTCCCCGTGTCTGTGTGCAGGGATGTGATTGGCCAAGGACAAAAAAAAGCAGGAAAATATACAGACCCATAATGCGACACGGCAGCAGTTTGGTGTGGTATAAACAGACAGTTTCAGAGAACTTTACCCATGAGATGTTATAATGACTCAGCACCCCGTTAATGGCCAAATGGAATTCAAGGTGAGCAGTTTAACTCCACACAGAAAGGCCCTTGCCGGCCACGCGGCTCGAACCCAGGACCTTCTTGTTGTGAGGCAACAGTGCTAACCACTACACCACCGTGCAGTCTAATAATAATAATTATTATTATATAATTATATCATATAATTATCATCATGATTATGAACAGGCCAAATCCCAAACGGCTCCTGGTTGAAGACGGAGTGCACTACTGTAGAAGCCTTTTTATACTTTCTATAGGGCGGTTTTGGAGAGAGCTGGGGGGCATTTGGGATTCAGTTAATTATTATTATTATTATTATTATTATTAACAAAAGAGCAGCTAGCTGTGGCTGAATCCCAAATGCCTCCCAGCTCTCTCCAAAACCGCCCTATAGAAAATATAAAAAAGCTTCTACAGTAGTGCACTCCGTCTCCAACCAGGAGCCGTTTGGGATTCGGCCTGTTCATACGCATGCGTAATAGCACTCGTTTATAGATGTGTTACTAACTAACTAACTGAGGTGGAAAGAGTACTAAAATATTATACTCAAGTACAAGTAGTGTTACTCTGATGAAATTTTACTTAAGTACAAGTAAAGTTACCAGACAAAAAATCTACTCAAGTAAAAGTAAAAAGTAGATCATTTAAAATGTACTTTGAGTAAAAGTAAAACGTTACTTTTAACAATGGGTGTTTTCTGCCTCCATTGTGTTGTGCAAAAATGAAAAAGAAGAGGAAACAAGGATATATGTACATCTCAACCCAGATGTTTTATTTAAAGGAAGTGTATCAAATTGAATGCTTAGGATAATGCTGCATTAAAACTGAGACAAACAAAAAAGGTCAATACACACAGTCATGTCGTTTACATCGCCCTGACCACACACAAAGCATTGTACACGAAATATGAAAGTGAAATGTTGCACCGAAATCTCGTAGCTTGCCTGTGTGCACTGTGTGCTATTGAACAATTCAATTCAAACATTATTTGTTTTGCTTAGTATTCCTTTCTGGCCTGTTGGATGTAGAATGGTAGGAGGACTGATCACGTCAGGTTGGCGAGCTAACTTGCTTGCATGATTAGCCAACCGAATAACAGACTAGTTACCATTATGTTACAGTACCAACAGGTTGCTACTTCAACATTGGCAATGCCATCCACTATTTTTGGAATATAACCAGCCTATTGTCGGTTTTACTATGGAAAGGAAACATTATGATCAGGGGCGCAGATACGTTTTTTGAACTGGGGGGGACAAAAAACTGGGGGGGACAAAGCTGCCAGCAAACCAACCCCAACCCCGATATGCCTGTCAAACTTGTTGTGGGTAACCATAGCAACCAAGCTTGAGCTCGCAACCTGTGCAGTCTGCGCAGCTCAACCAACCGAATATCAGTCTTTGTTTTGTTTTATGTGAGTTGTTGCAACTATGTATACACTGCTGTGCACCTCAATAAACCGAATGGTAATTAGTCTTTTGATTTTTCCGTGAGGTTTGCCTTATGCAAAGAAAGACAGCATAGACGTTTTTTCCTCCCTATAAGTGGGGGGGACCGAACGAGGTGAATTTAAATCTGGGTGGGACGAATCCCACCCGTCCCACCCTCTATCTGCGCCCGTGATTATGATGCCAATGACAATACTTACCTCAACATGCTTGCGCAGATTAGACGTCGAATTTTTGTATGCCGCAATGGTTGTCTTCTTGGGCACACATAATCTGCATTGCATAATGAAACTGTCACCCCTTTTCTCTACGAAGCTGAAGTGATCACGTATGTAGGGCCAGGGGTGCACTTCATTACTGGAAGAAATTGCGTTTTCTGCAGGGTCGTCCACCACAGGTTCCTCAGTCTCCTCCATGTCCGCAGGGGCACTTTATCAACACCCGTGGCCCAGGGGCTAGGCCCCTCATAGGCTACCTGTCAACCCTACCCTTACCGTTGGCCAGGAAAACACTCTTATTTTATTTGCAATACGTGTCAAGCATTTACAGTGTAAGCGCGTAATTAGCCTAGAAGCCTACGATAGGTTACGTTTGGCTCAGCGTAGCTGCGCAAGGCCCACGCTCACATCGCTCAACACATCCGACCACAGAGGGAGAGAAGAACGCGCGCATTATCATTACAGAGCCGGTTCTGATTATTACCACGGACAGGACAGTGATACTGCATAACTTTCACGCAGGGGCATAGCCAGAGATAACCACACAAGCGCGCGTGCGCTAATGTAGACCTATGTGTTGTAAACATAAAACACACACACCTACAGACAAGTCCTTTTAAAAAATAAAATACATAAAAATAGCTCGGCGGCATGAAAACAAACATTCACTGCAAGACAAGGTGCCCTAGAATCGCCATCAGTTTTTAATATCTATATGGACTTTGTTGTCAGGATTGCACAGCATGAGATATCAAAACTGTACCCAGATACAGGCTTCAAGTTCAGATATTGCATTCCAAATGAGGTATCCACAAGAGAAATGCGTACGAAAGCACGAGCATCAGGAGAGGGTTGCATAACAGAGATTCTATACGCAGATGATCAGGCCATACTCGCTGGATCCATCGAGGAGCTTCAGAACATTCTTCAGTTGTATGATAAGACCTACACCCGCTTTGGTTTACAAATATCATATGTCAAAACAGAAACAATGGCTTTTAACGTCAATGAGGATATCAAATGTAAACCAAGTATCATTTCCCTTGGCGGCACTAATATTAAAAACGTCCGCACCTTTAAATATCTTGGTTATAATGTCAGCAACTGTGATGAATCCTCACACTTCCTGCATGCTAGGATAAGTGCTGCATTCATGAAATGGAATGAACTGAAACACGTTCTAACCGACCACCGAATACTACTAAGAACCCGTATAAAGTTCCTAGTGGCATGCGTTCAATCTCGTCTCCTGTACAGCACACAGGCATGGCAACTATCATCCAGTGAAATTCACAAAATTGAGGTAGTGTGGCACGGCTTCCTAAGGAAAATGATTAAAGGTGGATATAAACGAAAGAATGCCCCTGACCAAAAGAACACTACAAATGAAGATATAGACTGGAGCTACAAGATGTCCAATGCTGACCTCCGGAAACTGACAGGAACCCAGGATATAAAACTATCCTGCTACGTACAACAACTAAAATATATTGCTCATGTTTGCCGGATGGGCAATAACCAAGTGCAAAAGCAGCTCCTGTTTGACAAAAATGGTTACAAATGGACGAAATGGGAAAATCTGCTGGGCATAGACACCCAACAGATAAGACGTACGATGATGGACAAATCAAACTTTGAGCAACTGCTGCAACTGCTACAGCAGAAGCACCCCTAGAGAGTTTAACTTTTGACAGGGGAACATGATGATGATGATGATGAAGGTACTTGGCTCGGCGGCCACATGAAATGTAAACACCATGGACAGCGGCCAAACTCATAACTCTACAGACCGAAATACACGAAACCAAGTCCTACTAGGGTCTATTTTACCGATCTGTGTTCAAGCATCATGCAAGTCTTCCTTCTCCTTGAATAAGACCGTGCATTCAACTGCCTTTTTGACATGACTGCATCGAAATACCACTTGCAACAATATTTCACGCACTCCATCAAGAAAAAAGTTAAACATGATGAACACGGGCATACTGTTTTGAGCATACGATTTTTTAAAAAGAAACTAGCTACATCAAAGTCCTTCAATAAACCCATCCTTTAGCGCAAATGAGCTTAACCTAGTTCAAAGCATGACGCTAGCAGTAGTTGCATAAGGCAAAATCATGTGGGCCTTTCGTCAACAACAAGCCATGGCAGGCAAACATTAATAATCAAGTGTCCTTACCTTAAAACATTGTCTTGACCAGAGAACTTCTCAAGTATTTCACTTAAATCCACACGGGTTAACAACACACCCAACACAGCTAGCGAGAAATGTGGATCTGCGCTAGCTTTGTATTGCTATTCCCCTCAGTATGCTTACTCTGTCTGCTGCCCGAACTGTGACAATTATAGGCTACAATCTTTTCATCAATTTCTTCAGTAGATGCCGTTTTAGACATTTTATTATCCCCATCGAAATATACTATTATACTAACAGGATTATAACTCAAATTACACGACACGTATTCAAATCACAACTGATTTATTTTACTGTTGGACAGATCATAGCATATCTAGCCTAGCTGCACATAGCCTAGCTGCTGGTAGGCTGATAACTGATAAGTAGCTGATATTCTGAACAGATTGGTGATCCTTACCTTAAAGTCTGTGACTTTAGGCAACGATTCTATCATTACCTGCATCTCTCTTTTTTTCCTTTTATGTGCCCCGCTAACATGTGAACGCTTCATCTTTCAAAGCCTCTAAATTTGTGTCTCAGTAGTCTGTAGTCTGCAGTCTTTGGCGCGCTTTCGTGCGTGACGTTACATTTTGTTACATTTTATTCTGGTACAGTTGTGGGTGTTCATTTCGCAAACCACATCCACCATGTCTCTTACAGCAGGCTACTGTGCGCTCATTTATTTCTAACCTTATTTCTATCTGTACATTAATGTAGGCCCACGATTCCGACAGTTTATTATTTTATTAATATTACAAGGCCCCTGATTGGCTGTGGCCCAGGGGCTTGAGCCCCCCGAAGGCCCCCCCCCCCTTAAAGTGCCGGTGCATGTCCGCCATCGTCTGTGTGAGACTCGCGCGTGCGACAACTGTCCTTCCCGTGATTCATTTCCAGAACGCATTTCCCCTTCTCCGTTTTAGCCTTTTGTTATTTTTTATTTATTTATTTTTTTTTACTCAGTAACGGTTGTGATGTAAAATTTACCGAAGTACACTACTTAAAAGAAAACATACTTAAGTAAAAGTACACGCTTTAAAAATTACTTGAAAAAGTATAAGTACACAAAAAAGCTACTCAAGTACAGTAACGCGAGTAATGTAATTCGTTACTTTCCACCTCTGCTAACTAACTACAATTTCCAGTGAATTCAAACTGGGACACACTTTAAAACTACTACCTGGAAAACAAAACTGTTGATGAATTAACAAACTGATTAATTCCTAACTTCACTCGTGTGTACTTATGTTAGGGTGACCAGATTTCCCTAGTCTGAAACTGGGACACTTTTGCGCGCGACCATGCTCGTGCTCGCACACCTTTTTTTTACGTAAACGTGACTCAGAGAGGTGCTCTTATCATTTTGTTGAAGCTCACATTTATCAACATCTCACATGAAATAAAACAAACAGGCATTTTGTTATCTAGTAGCATAGTGGTATACAGATCAGTTAAATTATGGTCAGACAACAGATTTTGTAATGGCTGAGAATAGGCCAGGCTATGTCCATAGGCCAAATTTAAACTGATTTATTTCACCTGTTTGTGAGAACACCAAGAAGAATGCATATGCACATGTAGGCTATATCTCTAAAATTGTATGCACTATAGCATGAACTTAAAAAGCAGATATTTGACCTCAACATAGCCTAGGTCAGAATCAACCTTACTAACCATTCCCCACAACTGAATGAATAAAGCAAGAAGATGTGGACAAAAGTGAACACTTTAATGGAAGGTGCAACAAGCTGTTCAACACAGCAATATGGCCAAACTGTCAGAATGGTATGTTAAACAGAAACAAAAAAGAGACAAGTGATTTGAGAATATATACTACGGAAGCCGAGAGAGGCCCTTCATATAATCCTTTTTTTTTATTCACCTTATCCCGAGATAACGACATAATTAATTCAGGATCTCGAGAAAACAACACAACTAATTCGAGATCTCAAGAAAACAAACTGTTATTCCGAGATCTCGAGAAAACAAAACAATTATTTCATGATCTCGAGTAAACAGCTGAGAAATGGTTCATTCAGGTGCACCAAGAGACTTGTGATATGCGACTTTGGGGCTATTTCTCATTCTGTATAGACGCAACTTGGGTCATTAGAATGTCTGGAATAATCGATCACCTAATAAGGCAATATTTTGATCATGGGTTGACACAGGGAGAGATTGCATTAAGTCTTTTAATAAGGGATAATTTCAAAATTAGTTCGCGGCACCTCCGCAGAAGACTGGCCCGGCTTCGTCTCTACCGACAGAGATACAGTGATCCAGCTGAGATCATGAAATAATTGTTTTGTTTTCTCGAGATCACGGAATAATTGTTTTGTTTTCTTGAGATCTCGAAATAACGGTTTTATTTTCTCGAGATCTCGAATTAGTTGTGTTGTTTCCTGGAGATCCTGAATTAATTATGGCGTTATCTCGGGATAACAAGGTGAATAAAAAAAGATTATATGAAGGGCCTCTCTCAGCAGTAAAGGAGGAGAGGGGCGACAGCCCGAGGAAAGCCCCCACAGGAGCGCACAGCATTTGCAGCATAGGCTACCCAACTCAGTACAAGAACAAAACACTTACAGTGTGTGCAGTAAGCTTCGTGCGCATTGTTCTGCACCTCTCGGAGGAAGGGGTAGGTGCCCTGTAAATCTCTGGAAAAGGTACATTTTCTTTTCGGCAAAATTGCTGCGGCATTACTGCTGCTAGCTGCTAGACAAAGAACATTCGCGCCAGTTAATGTTCATTTTATTGTTGCATGGCAACACGTTCTGTTGTCTGGAATAATGTGGCTAAATAAACACCCATGCCACAGGGCCAGGGGGCAGTAACCAGGAAAGTTTGCGATTCCTGTCAACTCATCAAAATAGTAAATGCAGACATTTCTCCACTAATGATTCCCACGCTGCTTAGTCGCAAACGTCACGAGTGGCGAAAACCGGGACATATCCATGTCCCGACAGACTTTTGTCGGGACTCGGGACACACAACCCCAAATCGGGACTGTCCCGGTAAAACCGGGACGTCTGGTCACCCTAACTTATGTAAAGTATTAAATTAGTTTGCAAGCTAACAGTGTAATGTGTTTCTACATCCAGGCTGCTTTAGCACACACACACACACACACACACACACACACACACACAGCCAACATGGACTGAGAGAGGAAACCCCCCCCCACACACACTCACCCAGAAGTTTCTTCACCTCATCTTCACTCATGTAAACGTTGACACTTGGGTGGTTGTTATGGCTGTTGGTGCTGATTATCCCGCTGGGTCTGGCGAGGCACAGGGCCGCCTGGAGCAGCAGGAGCAGCACGCAGCCCCCGAGTGTCCGGAGGGCTGGAAGCGGCCGAGTGCAGAACTCCGTCCGGCGACCCTCAGCGCCCCGCACCGCCTCCTTTTGCCCCAGCATCGCACCTTCACTCTTCCCTCACACTGCTTTAGCAAACCCTCAGGCTCTACCCTCATCCAAAACTTGAGTGGCCTCCGGTGGGCAGCATTCCTATAGTAGGTGTTGAGAACAACGCTCACAAAAACCCCGCTCCGTCTCCAGCCTGTTGTCCAGTGCTTCCTGGCCGAGCTAACCGTAACGCTAACGACGCCAGCCAGCTAGCTAACTTTGTTCAAGTCTTCAAGACTCGGGTCACATAAAGGTTACTCTCGCGTTATGCATAATGGGCTTTTTTTTATTATTATTGGTACCGCTTAACCTAGGGTAGGTTATTATGCGCACGTGTGGCTCATTGGAGTTGCCTATGGATAATGTGGTCCTACCCCCCCCCCCCCAAAAAAAAAAACGAATTTGCATGATTCACGAGGGTCGCATTTTTATGCCTGAAAATCCGGAATTCCGGAAAAATCTGGAAGAATCACATCCTCGCTGCGTGGGTTTCCTCCGGGTGCTCCGGTTTCCCCCACAGTCCAAAGACATGCAGGTTAGGTTAACTGGTGACTCTAAATTGACCGTAGGTGTGAATGTGAGTGTGAATGGTTGTCTGTGTCTATGTGTCAGTCCTGTGATGACCTGGCGACTTGTCCAGGGTGTACCCCGCCTTTCACCCGTAGTCAGCTGGGATAGGCTCCAGCTTGCCTGCGAGTCTGTAGAACAGGATAAAGCGGCTAGAGATAATGAGATGAGATTATTATCGTTAGTAGCAGTAGTACTAGTTGCAGTATTTAAACTTAAAGGTCTCCTTGCATCGTTTTTTCTTTAATTGTGCGGTGGTCTCTAGTATGAATGAATGCCCTGTGAGCAGGTTTTGGTGAAAAAAAAAATGCTGTGGTTCTCCTGTTTCAGGCTGTTCTAGCTTGCTGGAGGAGTGGGTGGCGGGAGAACGACAGGATTTCAGCTCTTACTCATTAATATTCATGACATGTAAACGTCTTACCTCTGATTGGCTAATAGCACTGTGACGCTACCTCCAGTGAGTCAGAACAAGCAAGATGTGGATGTCTTACTATGGCGAGAGAGAAGGAACAAACCGCGAAGGGAAAAATACCGCGCGCTGACGTCATTGAGGTGCGACGAGAGAAAATAAGAAAAATTCAACAAATGTTTGGGTTTTTACTGAACAAACAAACGAATAAAATGAACGAGTGACAAAAAAAGAATGTGGATGTCTTTGTAAAAACTGTTTTGATTGGCTATTATGGTCTCAACGTCGATGTTTTGACCAATAACAATGTAGATAACACGAATTTTACATCACATTCAACGAGATTTAAACGAGACTAAAGATGGCGACTTACAAATAATGTGTAAGCATCGTTGGAGTTAATAAAGTTTGAACAGCATGAAGGGACATACCCCAACCCACCAAAATTAATTTAAAAAAATTCTCAACGGATTTGGCATAATATAAAAAGGTTGTTTTTTACTCAGAAAAAGCGGAAAACTCTCATCCCTGCCTAGCTTGTGACCATGTCATGCATGCTAACGTGGAGAATATGAACATGCTATTTTGCAACAAAAACCTTCGAACAAAAAGTTCATGTTTTACTTACAGCTTGTGAGCTGGTGGTCGATCGTCTTGACGGTGTCACGGTCTGAATTTACCACCAGTCTGAATTTACCAGGTAATTTTATACTGTAGCAGCCACGGTCTCAATTTACCGCAGTATAAATTTACCAACTTGGTCTAATTGGGCCTAGTCTGAATTTACCAGCCTAATATGAGATTTACGTTCATGTTCATACTTGAATTATTTACACTTTACCTTGATGAATATTGATTTGTTTAAGTAAGACTCCTCATGATTATAATAATTTAGTTATTCTCTCAAATTTACCAACTTGGTATAATTAGACTCCTGTCATTGGACCTAGTCAGAATTTACCAGCCCAATATGATATGGGATTTATGATCATACTTGATCCACAAATAAATTTTCACTTTATCTTGATGAATGAATGAATGAATGAATGAATGAATGAATGAATGACCCGTGTTTTAGTTCCAGTTTATGCACTAAGTAGGCTGATCAGGACCAGCCAGCAGCCAGGAATGATGAACTTTATCTTCATGAATATTGATTTGTTTAAGTATATATGAAAGAACGAAGTCAGAATGTAAAGTGTTTTGAACAACTTTATTAACTTCATTTACACATATACTAATAAAATTCAATCCAAACCATTCTTGTCTACTGATAATCAAATCTCACAATTGTAGTCACAATTCGTGTTCTATTAGTCCACAAATGTGTTGAAATGCTCGGTACAAAATCGCAGCAAGAAATGGTAAATTTAGACTTCCCGGAAGTTTTGTTTTCACACAAGTTGTGACTCATTGCGTGGTAATGTTGGTGCATTGTGTGGTATGTTGGTGTAAAAACATGACCTACGTAGAACTAGTTCACATTGTCACACATACATTAGTGTAGTAAACAGTATATACAGAACAATTAAATTCAAACTAGATGCAGTTTTGCTCATTTGTACACCAGTCGCCTTGATGTCATTGTGGCCAAATATCCAGATCTAAGAAAGAAAGAAAACTTTATTGATTCCTGAAGAAAAAAGGTCTTCTCAGAAAACTAGACATTCAGATAAATCACTAAAGATAAATTCACAAAGGGCAGCACAGTGGTGTAGTGGTTAACACTGTCACCTCACAGCAAGAAGGTTCTGGGTTCGAGCCCAATGGCTGACAGGGGCCTTTCTGTGCGGAGTTTGCATGTTCTCCCCGTGTCTGTGTGCAGGGATGTGATTGGCCAAGGACAAAAAAAAGCAGGAAAATATACAGACCCATAATGCGACACGGCAGCAGTTTGGTGTGGTATAAACAGACAGTTTCAGAGAACTTTACCCATGAGATGTTATAATGACTCAGCACCCCGTTAATGGCCAAATGGAATTCAAGGTGAGCAGTTTAACTCCACACAGAAAGGCCCTTGCCGGCCACGCGGCTCGAACCCAGGACCTTCTTGTTGTGAGGCAACAGTGCTAACCACTACACCACCGTGCAGTCTAATAATAATAATTATTATTATATAATTATATCATATAATTATCATCATGATTATGAACAGGCCAAATCCCAAACGGCTCCTGGTTGAAGACGGAGTGCACTACTGTAGAAGCCTTTTTATACTTTCTATAGGGCGGTTTTGGAGAGAGCTGGGGGGCATTTGGGATTCAGTTAATTATTATTATTATTATTATTATTATTATTAACAAAAGAGCAGCTAGCTGTGGCTGAATCCCAAATGCCTCCCAGCTCTCTCCAAAACCGCCCTATAGAAAATATAAAAAGGCTTCTACAGTAGTGCACTCCGTCTCCAACCAGGAGCCGTTTGGGATTCGGCCTGTTCATACGCATGCGTAATAGCACTCGTTTATAGATGTGTTACTAACTAACTAACTGAGGTGGAAAGAGTACTAAAATATTATACTCAAGTACAAGTAGTGTTACTCTGATGAAATTTTACTTAAGTACAAGTAAAGTTACCAGACAAAAAATCTACTCAAGTAAAAGTAAAAAGTAGATCATTTAAAATGTACTTTGAGTAAAAGTAAAACGTTACTTTTAACAATGGGTGTTTTCTGCCTCCATTGTGTTGTGCAAAAATGAAAAAGAAGAGGAAACAAGGATATATGTACATCTCAACCCAGATGTTTTATTTAAAGGAAGTGTATCAAATTGAATGCTTAGGATAATGCTGCATTAAAACTGAGACAAACAAAAAAGGTCAATACACACAGTCATGTCGTTTACATCGCCCTGACCACACACAAAGCATTGTACACGAAATATGAAAGTGAAATGTTGCACCGAAATCTCGTAGCTTGCCTGTGTGCACTGTGTGCTATTGAACAATTCAATTCAAACATTATTTGTTTTGCTTAGTATTCCTTTCTGGCCTGTTGGATGTAGAATGGTAGGAGGACTGATCACGTCAGGTTGGCGAGCTAACTTGCTTGCATGATTAGCCAACCGAATAACAGACTAGTTACCATTATGTTACAGTACCAACAGGTTGCTACTTCAACATTGGCAATGCCATCCACTATTTTTGGAATATAACCAGCCTATTGTCGGTTTTACTATGGAAAGGAAACATTATGATCAGGGGCGCAGATACGTTTTTTGAACTGGGGGGGACAAAAAACTGGGGGGGACAAAGCTGCCAGCAAACCAACCCCAACCCCGATATGCCTGTCAAACTTGTTGTGGGTAACCATAGCAACCAAGCTTGAGCTCGCAACCTGTGCAGTCTGCGCAGCTCAACCAACCGAATATCAGTCTTTGTTTTGTTTTATGTGAGTTGTTGCAACTATGTATACACTGCTGTGCACCTCAATAAACCGAATGGTAATTAGTCTTTTGATTTTTCCGTGAGGTTTGCCTTATGCAAAGAAAGACAGCATAGACGTTTTTTCCTCCCTATAAGTGGGGGGGACCGAACGAGGTGAATTTAAATCTGGGTGGGACGAATCCCACCCGTCCCACCCTCTATCTGCGCCCGTGATTATGATGCCAATGACAATACTTACCTCAACATGCTTGCGCAGATTAGACGTCGAATTTTTGTATGCCGCAATGGTTGTCTTCTTGGGCACACATAATCTGCATTGCATAATGAAACTGTCACCCCTTTTCTCTACGAAGCTGAAGTGATCACGTATGTAGGGCCAGGGGTGCACTTCATTACTGGAAGAAATTGCGTTTTCTGCAGGGTCGTCCACCACAGGTTCCTCAGTCTCCTCCATGTCCGCAGGGGCACTTTATCAACACCCGTGGCCCAGGGGCTAGGCCCCTCATAGGCTACCTGTCAACCCTACCCTTACCGTTGGCCAGGAAAACACTCTTATTTTATTTGCAATACGTGTCAAGCATTTACAGTGTAAGCGCGTAATTAGCCTAGAAGCCTACGATAGGTTACGTTTGGCTCAGCGTAGCTGCGCAAGGCCCACGCTCACATCGCTCAACACATCCGACCACAGAGGGAGAGAAGAACGCGCGCATTATCATTACAGAGCCGGTTCTGATTATTACCACGGACAGGACAGTGATACTGCATAACTTTCACGCAGGGGCATAGCCAGAGATAACCACACAAGCGCGCGTGCGCTAATGTAGACCTATGTGTTGTAAACATAAAACACACACACCTACAGACAAGTCCTTTTAAAAAATAAAATACATAAAAATAGCTCGGCGGCATGAAAACAAACATTCACTGCAAGACAAGGTGCCCTAGAATCGCCATCAGTTTTTAATATCTATATGGACTTTGTTGTCAGGATTGCACAGCATGAGATATCAAAACTGTACCCAGATACAGGCTTCAAGTTCAGATATTGCATTCCAAATGAGGTATCCACAAGAGAAATGCGTACGAAAGCACGAGCATCAGGAGAGGGTTGCATAACAGAGATTCTATACGCAGATGATCAGGCCATACTCGCTGGATCCATCGAGGAGCTTCAGAACATTCTTCAGTTGTATGATAAGACCTACACCCGCTTTGGTTTACAAATATCATATGTCAAAACAGAAACAATGGCTTTTAACGTCAATGAGGATATCAAATGTAAACCAAGTATCATTTCCCTTGGCGGCACTAATATTAAAAACGTCCGCACCTTTAAATATCTTGGTTATAATGTCAGCAACTGTGATGAATCCTCACACTTCCTGCATGCTAGGATAAGTGCTGCATTCATGAAATGGAATGAACTGAAACACGTTCTAACCGACCACCGAATACTACTAAGAACCCGTATAAAGTTCCTAGTGGCATGCGTTCAATCTCGTCTCCTGTACAGCACACAGGCATGGCAACTATCATCCAGTGAAATTCACAAAATTGAGGTAGTGTGGCACGGCTTCCTAAGGAAAATGATTAAAGGTGGATATAAACGAAAGAATGCCCCTGACCAAAAGAACACTACAAATGAAGATATAGACTGGAGCTACAAGATGTCCAATGCTGACCTCCGGAAACTGACAGGAACCCAGGATATAAAACTATCCTGCTACGTACAACAACTAAAATATATTGCTCATGTTTGCCGGATGGGCAATAACCAAGTGCAAAAGCAGCTCCTGTTTGACAAAAATGGTTACAAATGGACGAAATGGGAAAATCTGCTGGGCATAGACACCCAACAGATAAGACGTACGATGATGGACAAATCAAACTTTGAGCAACTGCTGCAACTGCTACAGCAGAAGCACCCCTAGAGAGTTTAACTTTTGACAGGGGAACATGATGATGATGATGATGAAGGTACTTGGCTCGGCGGCCACATGAAATGTAAACACCATGGACAGCGGCCAAACTCATAACTCTACAGACCGAAATACACGAAACCAAGTCCTACTAGGGTCTATTTTACCGATCTGTGTTCAAGCATCATGCAAGTCTTCCTTCTCCTTGAATAAGACCGTGCATTCAACTGCCTTTTTGACATGACTGCATCGAAATACCACTTGCAACAATATTTCACGCACTCCATCAAGAAAAAAGTTAAACATGATGAACACGGGCATACTGTTTTGAGCATACGATTTTTTAAAAAGAAACTAGCTACATCAAAGTCCTTCAATAAACCCATCCTTTAGCGCAAATGAGCTTAACCTAGTTCAAAGCATGACGCTAGCAGTAGTTGCATAAGGCAAAATCATGTGGGCCTTTCGTCAACAACAAGCCATGGCAGGCAAACATTAATAATCAAGTGTCCTTACCTTAAAACATTGTCTTGACCAGAGAACTTCTCAAGTATTTCACTTAAATCCACACGGGTTAACAACACACCCAACACAGCTAGCGAGAAATGTGGATCTGCGCTAGCTTTGTATTGCTATTCCCCTCAGTATGCTTACTCTGTCTGCTGCCCGAACTGTGACAATTATAGGCTACAATCTTTTCATCAATTTCTTCAGTAGATGCCGTTTTAGACATTTTATTATCCCCATCGAAATATACTATTATACTAACATGATTATAACTCAAATTACACGACACGTATTCAAATCACAACTGATTTATTTTACTGTTGGACAGATCATAGCATATCTAGCCTAGCTGCACATAGCCTAGCTGCTGGTAGGCTGATAACTGATAAGTAGCTGATATTCTGAACAGATTGGTGATCCTTACCTTAAAGTCTGTGACTTTAGGCAACGATTCTATCATTACCTGCATCTCTTTTTTTTTCCTTTTATGTGCCCCGCTAACATGTGAACGCTTCATCTTTCAAAGCCTCTAAATTTGTGTCTCAGTAGTCTGTAGTCTGCAGTCTTTGGCGCGCTTTCGTGCGTGACGTTACATTTTGTTACATTTTATTCTGGTCCAGTTGTGGGTGTTCATTTCGCAAACCACATCCACCATGTCTCTTACAGCAGGCTACTGTGCGCTCATTTATTTCTAACCTTATTTCTATCTGTACATTAATGTAGGCCCACGATTCCGACAGTTTATTATTTTATTAATATTACAAGGCCCCTGATTGGCTGTGGCCCAGGGGCTTGAGCCCCCCGAAGCCCCCCCCCCTTAAAGTGCCGGTGCATGTCCGCCATCGTCTGTGTGAGACTCGCGCGCGCGACAACTGTCCTTCCCGTGATTCATTTCCAGAACGCATTTCCCCTTCTCCGTTTTAGCCTTTTGTTATTTTTTATTTATTTATTTTTTTTACTCAGTAACGGTTGTGATGTAAAATTTACCGAAGTACACTACTTAAAAGAAAACATACTTAAGTAAAAGTACACGCTTTAAAAATTACTTGAAAAAGTATAAGTACACAAAAAAGCTACTCAAGTACAGTAACGCGAGTAATGTAATTCGTTACTTTCCACCTCTGCTAACTAACTACAATTTCCAGTGAATTCAAACTGGGACACACTTTAAAACTACTACCTGGAAAACAAAACTGTTGATGAATTAACAAACTGATTAATTCCTAACTTCACTCGTGTGTACTTATGTTAGGGTGACCAGATTTCCCTAGTCTGAAACTGGGACACTTTTGCGCGCGACCATGCTCGTGCTCGCACACCTTTTTTTTACGTAAACGTGACTCAGAGAGGTGCTCTTATTTTGTTGAAGCTCACATTTATCAACATCTCACATGAAATAAAACAAACAGGCATTTTGTTATCTAGTAGCATAGTGGTATACAGATCAGTTAAATTATGGTCAGACAACAGATTTTGTAATGGCTGAGAATAGGCCAGGCTATGTCCATAGGCCAAATTTAAACTGATTTATTTCACCTGTTTGTGAGAACACCAAGAAGAATGCATATGCACATGTAGGCTATATCTCTAAAATTGTATGCACTATAGCATGAACTTAAAAAGCAGATATTTGACCTCAACATAGCCTAGGTTAGAATCAACCTTACTAACCATTCCCCACAACTGAATGAATAAAGCAAGAAGATGTGGACAAAAGTGAACACTTTAATGGAAGGTGCAACAAGCTGTTCAACACAGCAATATGGCCAAACTGTCAGAATGGTATGTTAAACAGAAACAAAAAAGAGACAAGTGATTTGAGAATATATACTACGGAAGCCGAGAGAGGCCCTTCATATAATCCTTTTTTTTTATTCACCTTATCCCGAGATAACGACATAATTAATTCAGGATCTCGAGAAAACAACACAACTAATTCGAGATCTCAAGAAAACAAACTGTTATTCCGAGATCTCGAGAAAACAAAACAATTATTTCATGATCTCGAGTAAACAGCTGAGAAATGGTTCATTCAGGTGCACCAAGAGACTTGTGATATGCGACTTTGGGGCTATTTCTCATTCTGTATAGACGCAACTTGGGTCATTAGAATGTCTGGAATAATCGATCACCTAATAAGGCAATATTTTGATCATGGGTTGACACAGGGAGAGATTGCATTAAGTCTTTTAATAAGGGATAATTTCAAAATTAGTTCGCGGCACCTCCGCAGAAGACTGGCCCGGCTTCGTCTCTACCGACAGAGATACAGTGATCCAGCTGAGATCATGAAATAATTGTTTTGTTTTCTCGAGATCACGGAATAATTGTTTTGTTTTCTTGAGATCTCGAAATAACGGTTTTATTTTCTCGAGATCTCGAATTAGTTGTGTTGTTTCCTGGAGATCCTGAATTAATTATGGCGTTATCTCGGGATAACAAGGTGAATAAAAAAAGATTATATGAAGGGCCTCTCTCAGCAGTAAAGGAGGAGAGGGGCGACAGCCCGAGGAAAGCCCCCACAGGAGCGCACAGCATTTGCAGCATAGGCTACCCAACTCAGTACAAGAACAAAACACTTACAGTGTGTGCAGTAAGCTTCGTGCGCATTGTTCTGCACCTCTCGGAGGAAGGGGTAGGTGCCCTGTAAATCTCTGGAAAAGGTACATTTTCTTTTCGGCAAAATTGCTGCGGCATTACTGCTGCTAGCTGCTAGACAAAGAACATTCGCGCCAGTTAATGTTCATTTTATTGTTGCATGGCAACACGTTCTGTTGTCTGGAATAATGTGGCTAAATAAACACCCATGCCACAGGGCCAGGGGGCAGTAACCAGGAAAGTTTGCGATTCCTGTCAACTCATCAAAATAGTAAATGCAGACATTTCTCCACTAATGATTCCCACGCTGCTTAGTCGCAAACGTCACGAGTGGCGAAAACCGGGACATATCCATGTCCCGACAGACTTTTGTCGGGACTCGGGACACACAACCCCAAATCGGGACTGTCCCGGTAAAACCGGGACGTCTGGTCACCCTAACTTATGTAAAGTATTAAATTAGTTTGCAAGCTAACAGTGTAATGTGTTTCTACATCCAGGCTGCTTTAGCACACACACACACACACACACACACACAGCCAACATGGACTGAGAGAGGAAACCCCCCCCCCCCACACACACACACTCACCCAGAAGTTTCTTCACCTCATCTTCACTCATGTAAACGTTGACACTTGGGTGGTTGTTATGGCTGTTGGTGCTGATTATCCCGCTGAGTCTGGCGAGGCACAGGGCCGCCTGGAGCAGCAGGAGCAGCACGCAGCCCCCGAGTGTCCGGAGGGCTGGAAGCGGCCGAGTGCAGAACTCCGTCCGGCGACCCTCAGCGCCCCGCACCGCCTCCTTTTGCCCCAGCATCGCACCTTCACTCTTCCCTCACACTGCTTTAGCAAACCCTCAGGCTCTACCCTCATCCAAAACTTGAGTGGCCTCCGGTGGGCAGCATTCCTATAGTAGGTGTTGAGAACAACGCTCACAAAAACCCCGCTCCGTCTCCAGCCTGTTGTCCAGTGCTTCCTGGCCGAGCTAACCGTAACACTAACGACGCCAGCCAGCTAGCTAACTTTGTTCAAGTCTTCAAGACTCGGGTCACATAAAGGTTACTCTCGCGTTATGCATAATGGGCTTTTTTTTATTATTATTGGTACCGCTTAACCTAGGGTAGGTTATTATGCGCACGTGTGGCTCATTGGAGTTGCCTATGGATAATGTGGTCCTACCCCCCCCCCCCAAAAAAAAAAACGAATTTGCATGATTCACGAGGGTCGCATTTTTATGCCTGAAAATCCGGAATTCCGGAAAAATCTGGAAGAATCACATCCTCGCTGCGTGGGTTTCCTCCGGGTGCTCCGGTTTCCCCCACAGTCCAAAGACATGCAGGTTAGGTTAACTGGTGACTCTAAATTGACCGTAGGTGTGAATGTGAGTGTGAATGGTTGTCTGTGTCTATGTGTCAGTCCTGTGATGACCTGGCGACTTGTCCAGGGTGTACCCCGCCTTTCACCCGTAGTCAGCTGGGATAGGCTCCAGCTTGCCTGCGAGTCTGTAGAACAGGATAAAGCGGCTAGAGATAATGAGATGAGATTATTATCGTTAGTAGCAGTAGTACTAGTTGCAGTATTTAAACTTAAAGGTCTCCTTGCATCGTTTTTTCTTTAATTGTGCGGTGGTCTCTAGTATGAATGAATGCCCTGTGAGCAGGTTTTGGTGAAAAAAAAAATGCTGTGGTTCTCCTGTTTCAGGCTGTTCTAGCTTGCTGGAGGAGTGGGTGGCGGGAGAACGACAGGATTTCAGCTCTTACTCATTAATATTCATGACATGTAAACGTCTTACCTCTGATTGGCTAATAGCACTGTGACGCTACCTCCAGTGAGTCAGAACAAGCAAGATGTGGATGTCTTACTATGGCGAGAGAGAAGGAACAAACCGCGAAGGGAAAAATACCGCGCGCTGACGTCATTGAGGTGCGACGAGAGAAAATAAGAAAAATTCAACAAATGTTTGGGTTTTTACTGAACAAACAAACGAATAAAATGAACGAGTGACAAAAAAAGAATGTGGATGTCTTTGTAAAAACTGTTTTGATTGGCTATTATGGTCTCAACGTCGATGTTTTGACCAATAACAATGTAGATAACACGAATTTTACATCACATTCAACGAGATTTAAACGAGACTAAAGATGGCGACTTACAAATAATGTGTAAGCATCGTTGGAGTTAATAAAGTTTGAACAGCATGAAGGGACATACCCCAACCCACCAAAATTAATTTAAAAAAATTCTCAACGGATTTGGCATAATATAAAAAGGTTGTTTTTTACTCAGAAAAAGCGGAAAACTCTCATCCCTGCCTAGCTTGTGACCATGTCATGCATGCTAACGTGGAGAATATGAACATGCTATTTTGCAACAAAAACCTTCGAACAAAAAGTTCATGTTTTACTTACAGCTTGTGAGCTGGTGGTCGATCGTCTTGACGGTGTCACGGTCTGAATTTACCACCAGTCTGAATTTACCAGGTAATTTTATACTGTAGCAGCCACGGTCTCAATTTACCGCAGTATAAATTTACCAACTTGGTCTAATTGGGCCTAGTCTGAATTTACCAGCCTAATATGAGATTTACGTTCATGTTCATACTTGAATTATTTACACTTTACCTTGATGAATATTGATTTGTTTAAGTAAGACTCCTCATGATTATAATAATTTAGTTATTCTCTCAAATTTACCAACTTGGTATAATTAGACTCCTGTCATTGGACCTAGTCAGAATTTACCAGCCCAATATGATATGGGATTTATGATCATACTTGATCCACAAATAAATTTTCACTTTATCTTGATGAATGAATGAATGAATGAATGAATGAATGAATGACCCGTGTTTTAGTTCCAGTTTATGCACTAAGTAGGCTGATCAGGACCAGCCAGCAGCCAGGAATGATGAACTTTATCTTCATTAATATTGATTTGTTTAAGTATATATGAAAGAACGAAGTCAGAATGTAAAGTGTTTTGAACAACTTTATTAACTTCATTTACACATATACTAATAAAATTCAATCCAAACCATTCTTGTCTACTGATAATCAAATCTCACAATTGTAGTCACAATTCGTGTTCTATTAGTCCACAAATGTGTTGAAATGCTCGGTACAAAATCGCAGCAAGAAATGGTAAATTTAGACTTCCCGGAAGTTTTGTTTTCACACAAGTTGTGACTCATTGCGTGGTAATGTTGGTGCATTGTGTGGCATGTTGGTGTAAAAACATGACCTACGTAGAACTAGTTCACATTGTCACACATACATTAGTGTAGTAAACAGTATATACAGAACAATTAAATTCAAACTAGATGCAGTTTTGCTCATTTGTGCACCAGTCGCCTTGATGTCATTGTGGCCAAATATCCAGATCTAAGAAAGAAAGAAAACTTTATTGATTCCTGAAAAAAAAGGTCTTCTCAGAAAACTAGACATTCAGATAAATCACTAAAGATAAATTCACAAAGGGCAGCACAGTGGTGTAGTGGTTAACACTGTCACCTCACAGCAAGAAGGTTCTGGGTTCGAGCCCAATGGCTGACAGGGGCCTTTCTGTGCGGAGTTTGCATGTTCTCCCCGTGTCTGTGTGCAGGGATGTGATTGGCCAAGGACAAAAAAAAGCAGGAAAATATACAGACCCATAATGCGACACGGCAGCAGTTTGGTGTGGTATAAACAGACAGTTTCAGAGAACTTTACCCATGAGATGTTATAATGACTCAGCACCCCGTTAATGGCCAAATGGAATTCAAGGTGAGCAGTTTAACTCCACACAGAAAGGCCCTTGCCGGCCACGCGGCTCGAACCCAGGACCTTCTTGTTGTGAGGCAACAGTGCTAACCACTACACCACCGTGCAGTCTAATAATAATAATTATTATTATATAATTATATCATATAATTATCATCATGATTATGAACAGGCCAAATCCCAAACGGCTCCTGGTTGAAGACGGAGTGCACTACTGTAGAAGCCTTTTTATACTTTCTATAGGGCGGTTTTGGAGAGAGCTGGGGGGCATTTGGGATTCAGTTAATTATTATTATTATTATTATTATTATTAACAAAAGAGCAGCTAGCTGTGGCTGAATCCCAAATGCCTCCCAGCTCTCTCCAAAACCGCCCTATAGAAAATATAAAAAGGCTTCTACAGTAGTGCACTCCGTCTCCAACCAGGAGCCGTTTGGGATTCGGCCTGTTCATACGCATGCGTAATAGCACTCGTTTATAGATGTGTTACTAACTAACTAACTGAGGTGGAAAGAGTACTAAAATATTATACTCAAGTACAAGTAGTGTTACTCTGATGAAATTTTACTTAAGTACAAGTAAAGTTACCAGACAAAAAAATCTACTCAAGTAAAAGTAAAAAGTAGATCATTTAAAATGTACTTTGAGTAAAAGTAAAACGTTACTTTTAACAATGGGTGTTTTCTGCCTCCATTGTGTTGTGCAAAAATGAAAAAGAAGAGGAAACAAGGATATATGTACATCTCAACCCAGATGTTTTATTTAAAGGAAGTGTATCAAATTGAATGCTTAGGATAATGCTGCATTAAAACTGAGACAAACAAAAAAGGTCAATACACACAGTCATGTCGTTTACATCGCCCTGACCACACACAAAGCATTGTACACGAAATATGAAAGTGAAATGTTGCACCGAAATCTCGTAGCTTGCCTGTGTGCACTGTGTGATATTGAACAATTCAATTCAAACATTATTTGTTTTGCTTAGTATTCCTTTCTGGCCTGTTGGATGTAGAATGGTAGGAGGACTGATCACGTCAGGTTGGCGAGCTAACTTGCTTGCATGATTAGCCAACCGAATAACAGACTAGTTACCATTATGTTACAGTACCAACAGGTTGCTACTTCAACATTGGCAATGCCATCCACTATTTTTGGAATATAACCAGCCTATTGTCGGTTTTACTATGGAAAGGAAACATTATGATCAGGGGCGCAGATACGTTTTTTGAACTGGGGGGGACAAAAAACTGGGGGGGACAAAGCTGCCAGCAAACCAACCCCAACCCCGATATGCCTGTCAAACTTGTTGTGGGTAACCATAGCAACCAAGCTTGAGCTCGCAACCTGTGCAGTCTGCGCAGCTCAACCAACCGAATATCAGTCTTTGTTTTGTTTTATGTGAGTTGTTGCAACTATGTATACACTGCTGTGCACCTCAATAAACCGAATGGTAATTAGTCTTTTGATTTTTCCGTGAGGTTTGCCTTATGCAAAGAAAGACAGCATAGACGTTTTTTCCTCCCTATAAGTGGGGGGGACCGAACGAGGTGAATTTAAATCTGGGTGGGACGAATCCCACCCGTCCCACCCTCTATCTGCGCCCGTGATTATGATGCCAATGACAATACTTACCTCAACATGCTTGCGCAGATTAGACGTCGAATTTTTGTATGCCGCAATGGTTGTCTTCTTGGGCACACATAATCTGCATTGCATAATGAAACTGTCACCCCTTTTCTCTACGAAGCTGAAGTGATCACGTATGTAGGGCCAGGGGTGCACTTCATTACTGGAAGAAATTGCGTTTTCTGCAGGGTCGTCCACCACAGGTTCCTCAGTCTCCTCCATGTCCGCAGGGGCACTTTATCAACACCCGTGGCCCAGGGGCTAGGCCCCTCATAGGCTACCTGTCAACCCTACCCTTACCGTTGGCCAGGAAAACACTCTTATTTTATTTGCAATACGTGTCAAGCATTTACAGTGTAAGCGCGTAATTAGCCTAGAAGCCTACGATAGGTTACGTTTGGCTCAGCGTAGCTGCGCAAGGCCCACGCTCACATCGCTCAACACATCCGACCACAGAGGGAGAGAAGAACGCGCGCATTATCATTACAGAGCCGGTTCTGATTATTACCACGGACAGGACAGTGATACTGCATAACTTTCACGCAGGGGCATAGCCAGAGATAACCACACAAGCGCGCGTGCGCTAATGTAGACCTATGTGTTGTAAACATAAAACACACACACCTACAGACAAGTCCTTTTAAAAAATAAAATACATAAAAATAGCTCGGCGGCATGAAAACAAACATTCACTGCAAGACAAGGTGCCCTAGAATCGCCATCAGTTTTTAATATCTATATGGACTTTGTTGTCAGGATTGCACAGCATGAGATATCAAAACTGTACCCAGATACAGGCTTCAAGTTCAGATATTGCATTCCAAATGAGGTATCCACAAGAGAAATGCGTACGAAAGCACGAGCATCAGGAGAGGGTTGCATAACAGAGATTCTATACGCAGATGATCAGGCCATACTCGCTGGATCCATCGAGGAGCTTCAGAACATTCTTCAGTTGTATGATAAGACCTACACCCGCTTTGGTTTACAAATATCATATGTCAAAACAGAAACAATGGCTTTTAACGTCAATGAGGATATCAAATGTAAACCAAGTATCATTTCCCTTGGCGGCACTAATATTAAAAACGTCCGCACCTTTAAATATCTTGGTTATAATGTCAGCAACTGTGATGAATCCTCACACTTCCTGCATGCTAGGATAAGTGCTGCATTCATGAAATGGAATGAACTGAAACACGTTCTAACCGACCACCGAATACTACTAAGAACCCGTATAAAGTTCCTAGTGGCATGCGTTCAATCTCGTCTCCTGTACAGCACACAGGCATGGCAACTATCATCCAGTGAAATTCACAAAATTGAGGTAGTGTGGCACGGCTTCCTAAGGAAAATGATTAAAGGTGGATATAAACGAAAGAATGCCCCTGACCAAAAGAACACTACAAATGAAGATATAGACTGGAGCTACAAGATGTCCAATGCTGACCTCCGGAAACTGACAGGAACCCAGGATATAAAACTATCCTGCTACGTACAACAACTAAAATATATTGCTCATGTTTGCCGGATGGGCAATAACCAAGTGCAAAAGCAGCTCCTGTTTGACAAAAATGGTTACAAATGGACGAAATGGGAAAATCTGCTGGGCATAGACACCCAACAGATAAGACGTACGATGATGGACAAATCAAACTTTGAGCAACTGCTGCAACTGCTACAGCAGAAGCACCCCTAGAGAGTTTAACTTTTGACAGGGGAACATGATGATGATGATGATGAAGGTACTTGGCTCGGCGGCCACATGAAATGTAAACACCATGGACAGCGGCCAAACTCATAACTCTACAGACCGAAATACACGAAACCAAGTCCTACTAGGGTCTATTTTACCGATCTGTGTTCAAGCATCATGCAAGTCTTCCTTCTCCTTGAATAAGACCGTGCATTCAACTGCCTTTTTGACATGACTGCATCGAAATACCACTTGCAACAATATTTCACGCACTCCATCAAGAAAAAAGTTAAACATGATGAACACGGGCATACTGTTTTGAGCATACGATTTTTTAAAAAGAAACTAGCTACATCAAAGTCCTTCAATAAACCCATCCTTTAGCGCAAATGAGCTTAACCTAGTTCAAAGCATGACGCTAGCAGTAGTTGCATAAGGCAAAATCATGTGGGCCTTTCGTCAACAACAAGCCATGGCAGGCAAACATTAATAATCAAGTGTCCTTACCTTAAAACATTGTCTTGACCAGAGAACTTCTCAAGTATTTCACTTAAATCCACACGGGTTAACAACACACCCAACACAGCTAGCGAGAAATGTGGATCTGCGCTAGCTTTGTATTGCTATTCCCCTCAGTATGCTTACTCTGTCTGCTGCCCGAACTGTGACAATTATAGGCTACAATCTTTTCATCAATTTCTTCAGTAGATGCCGTTTTAGACATTTTATTATCCCCATCGAAATATACTATTATACTAACAGGATTATAACTCAAATTACACGACACGTATTCAAATCACAACTGATTTATTTTACTGTTGGACAGATCATAGCATATCTAGCCTAGCTGCACATAGCCTAGCTGCTGGTAGGCTGATAACTGATAAGTAGCTGATATTCTGAACAGATTGGTGATCCTTACCTTAAAGTCTGTGACTTTAGGCAACGATTCTATCATTACCTGCATCTCTTTTTTTTTCCTTTTATGTGCCCCGCTAACATGTGAACGCTTCATCTTTCAAAGCCTCTAAATTTGTGTCTCAGTAGTCTGTAGTCTGCAGTCTTTGGCGCGCTTTCGTGCGTGACGTTACATTTTGTTACATTTTATTCTGGTCCAGTTGTGGGTGTTCATTTCGCAAACCACATCCACCATGTCTCTTACAGCAGGCTACTGTGCGCTCATTTATTTCTAACCTTATTTCTATCTGTACATTAATGTAGGCCCACGATTCCGACAGTTTATTATTTTATTAATATTACAAGGCCCCTGATTGGCTGTGGCCCAGGGGCTTGAGCCCCCCGAAGGCCCCCCCCCCCTTAAAGTGCCGGTGCATGTCCGCCATCGTCTGTGTGAGACTCGCGCGTGCGACAACTGTCCTTCCCGTGATTCATTTCCAGAACGCATTTCCCCTTCTCCGTTTTAGCCTTTTGTTATTTTTTATTTATTTTTTTTTTTTTACTCAGTAACGGTTGTGATGTAAAATGTACCGAAGTACACTACTTAAAAGAAAACATACTTAAGTAAAAGTACACGCTTTAAAAATTACTTGAAAAAGTATAAGTACACAAAAAAGCTACTCAAGTACAGTAACGCGAGTAATGTAATTCGTTACTTTCCACCTCTGCTAACTAACTACAATTTCCAGTGAATTCAAACTGGGACACACTTTAAAACTACTACCTGGAAAACAAAACTGTTGATGAATTAACAAACTGATTAATTCCTAACTTCACTCGTGTGTACTTATGTTAGGGTGACCAGATTTCCCTAGTCTGAAACTGGGACACTTTTGCGCGCGACCATGCTCGTGCTCGCACACCTTTTTTTTACGTAAACGTGACTCAGAGAGGTGCTCTTATCATTTTGTTGAAGCTCACATTTATCAACATCTCACATGAAATAAAACAAACAGGCATTTTGTTATCTAGTAGCATAGTGGTATACAGATCAGTTAAATTATGGTCAGACAACAGATTTTGTAATGGCTGAGAATAGGCCAGGCTATGTCCATAGGCCAAATTTAAACTGATTTATTTCACCTGTTTGTGAGAACACCAAGAAGAATGCATATGCACATGTAGGCTATATCTCTAAAATTGTATGCACTATAGCATGAACTTAAAAAGCAGATATTTGACCTCAACATAGCCTAGGTTAGAATCAACCTTACTAACCATTCCCCACAACTGAATGAATAAAGCAAGAAGATGTGTACAAAAGTGAACACTTTAATGGAAGGTGCAACAAGCTGTTCAACACAGCAATATGGCCAAACTGTCAGAATGGTATGTTAAACAGAAACAAAAAAGAGACAAGTGATTTGAGAATATATACTACGGAAGCCGAGAGAGGCCCTTCATATAATCCTTTTTTTTTATTCACCTTATCCCGAGATAACGACATAATTAATTCAGGATCTCGAGAAAACAACACAACTAATTCGAGATCTCAAGAAAACAAACTGTTATTCCGAGATCTCGAGAAAACAAAACAATTATTTCATGATCTCGAGTAAACAGCTGAGAAATGGTTCATTCAGGTGCACCAAGAGACTTGTGATATGCGACTTTGGGGCTATTTCTCATTCTGTATAGACGCAACTTGGGTCATTAGAATGTCTGGAATAATCGATCACCTAATAAGGCAATATTTTGATCATGGGTTGACACAGGGAGAGATTGCATTAAGTCTTTTAATAAGGGATAATTTCAAAATTAGTTCGCGGCACCTCCGCAGAAGACTGGCCCGGCTTCGTCTCTACCGACAGAGATACAGTGATCCAGCTGAGATCATGAAATAATTGTTTTGTTTTCTCGAGATCACGGAATAATTGTTTTGTTTTCTTGAGATCTCGAAATAACGGTTTTATTTTCTCGAGATCTCGAATTAGTTGTGTTGTTTCCTGGAGATCCTGAATTAATTATGGCGTTATCTCGGGATAACAAGGTGAATAAAAAAAGATTATATGAAGGGCCTCTCTCAGCAGTAAAGGAGGAGAGGGGCGACAGCCCGAGGAAAGCCCCCACAGGAGCGCACAGCATTTGCAGCATAGGCTACCCAACTCAGTACAAGAACAAAACACTTACAGTGTGTGCAGTAAGCTTCGTGCGCATTGTTCTGCACCTCTCGGAGGAAGGGGTAGGTGCCCTGTAAATCTCTGGAAAAGGTACATTTTCTTTTCGGCAAAATTGCTGCGGCATTACTGCTGCTAGCTGCTAGACAAAGAACATTCGCGCCAGTTAATGTTCATTTTATTGTTGCATGGCAACACGTTCTGTTGTCTGGAATAATGTGGCTAAATAAACACCCATGCCACAGGGCCAGGGGGCAGTAACCAGGAAAGTTTGCGATTCCTGTCAACTCATCAAAATAGTAAATGCAGACATTTCTCCACTAATGATTCCCACGCTGCTTAGTCGCAAACGTCACGAGTGGCGAAAACCGGGACATATCCATGTCCCGACAGACTTTTGTCGGGACTCGGGACACACAACCCCAAATCGGGACTGTCCCGGTAAAACCGGGACGTCTGGTCACCCTAACTTATGTAAAGTATTAAATTAGTTTGCAAGCTAACAGTGTAATGTGTTTCTACATCCAGGCTGCTTTAGCACACACACACACACACACACACACACACACACACACACACACACACAGCCAACATGGACTGAGAGAGGAAACCCCCCCCCACACACACTCACCCAGAAGTTTCTTCACCTCATCTTCACTCATGTAAACGTTGACACTTGGGTGGTTGTTATGGCTGTTGGTGCTGATTATCCCGCTGGGTCTGGCGAGGCACAGGGCCGCCTGGAGCAGCAGGAGCAGCACGCAGCCCCCGAGTGTCCGGAGGGCTGGAAGCGGCCGAGTGCAGAACTCCGTCCGGCGACCCTCAGCGCCCCGCACCGCCTCCTTTTGCCCCAGCATCGCACCTTCACTCTTCCCTCACACTGCTTTAGCAAACCCTCAGGCTCTACCCTCATCCAAAACTTGAGTGGCCTCCGGTGGGCAGCATTCCTATAGTAGGTGTTGAGAACAACGCTCACAAAAACCCCGCTCCGTCTCCAGCCTGTTGTCCAGTGCTTCCTGGCCGAGCTAACCGTAACGCTAACGACGCCAGCCAGCTAGCTAACTTTGTTCAAGTCTTCAAGACTCGGGTCACATAAAGGTTACTCTCGCGTTATGCATAATGGGCTTTTTTTTATTATTATTGGTACCGCTTAACCTAGGGTAGGTTATTATGCGCACGTGTGGCTCATTGGAGTTGCCTATGGATAATGTGGTAATGTGGTCCTACCCCCCCCCCCCAAAAAAAAAACGAATTTGCATGATTCACGAGGGTCGCATTTTTATGCCTGAAAATCCGGAATTCCGGAAAAATCTGGAAGAATCACATCCTCGCTGCGTGGGTTTCCTCCGGGTGCTCCGGTTTCCCCCACAGTCCAAAGACATGCAGGTTAGGTTAACTGGTGACTCTAAATTGACCGTAGGTGTGAATGTGAGTGTGAATGGTTGTCTGTGTCTATGTGTCAGTCCTGTGATGACCTGGCGACTTGTCCAGGGTGTACCCCGCCTTTCACCCGTAGTCAGCTGGGATAGGCTCCAGCTTGCCTGCGAGTCTGTAGAACAGGATAAAGCGGCTAGAGATAATGAGATGAGATTATTATCGTTAGTAGCAGTAGTACTAGTTGCAGTATTTAAACTTAAAGGTCTCCTTGCATCGTTTTTTCTTTAATTGTGCGGTGGTCTCTAGTATGAATGAATGCCCTGTGAGCAGGTTTTGGTGAAAAAAAAAATGCTGTGGTTCTCCTGTTTCAGGCTGTTCTAGCTTGCTGGAGGAGTGGGTGGCGGGAGAACGACAGGATTTCAGCTCTTACTCATTAATATTCATGACATGTAAACGTCTTACCTCTGATTGGCTAATAGCACTGTGACGCTACCTCCAGTGAGTCAGAACAAGCAAGATGTGGATGTCTTACTATGGCGAGAGAGAAGGAACAAACCGCGAAGGGAAAAATACCGCGCGCTGACGTCATTGAGGTGCGACGAGAGAAAATAAGAAAAATTCAACAAATGTTTGGGTTTTTACTGAACAAACAAACGAATAAAATGAACGAGTGACAAAAAAAGAATGTGGATGTCTTTGTAAAAACTGTTTTGATTGGCTATTATGGTCTCAACGTCGATGTTTTGACCAATAACAATGTAGATAACACGAATTTTACATCACATTCAACGAGATTTAAACGAGACTAAAGATGGCGACTTACAAATAATGTGTAAGCATCGTTGGAGTTAATAAAGTTTGAACAGCATGAAGGGACATACCCCAACCCACCAAAATTAATTTAAAAAAATTCTCAACGGATTTGGCATAATATAAAAAGGTTGTTTTTTACTCAGAAAAAGCGGAAAACTCTCATCCCTGCCTAGCTTGTGACCATGTCATGCATGCTAACGTGGAGAATATGAACATGCTATTTTGCAACAAAAACCTTCGAACAAAAAGTTCATGTTTTACTTACAGCTTGTGAGCTGGTGGTCGATCGTCTTGACGGTGTCACGGTCTGAATTTACCACCAGTCTGAATTTACCAGGTAATTTTATACTTTAGCAGCCACGGTCTCAATTTACCGCAGTATAAATTTACCAACTTGGTCTAATTGGGCCTAGTCTGAATTTACCAGCCTAATATGAGATTTACGTTCATGTTCATACTTGAATTATTTACACTTTACCTTGATGAATATTGATTTGTTTAAGTAAGACTCCTCATGATTATAATAATTTAGTTATTCTCTCAAATTTACCAACTTGGTATAATTAGACTCCTGTCATTGGACCTAGTCAGAATTTACCAGCCCAATATGATATGGGATTTATGATCATACTTGATCCACAAATAAATTTTCACTTTATCTTGATGAATGAATGAATGAATGAATGAATGAATGAATGACCCGTGTTTTAGTTCCAGTTTATGCACTAAGTAGGCTGATCAGGACCAGCCAGCAGCCAGGAATGATGAACTTTATCTTCATGAATATTGATTTGTTTAAGTATATATGAAAGAACGAAGTCAGAATGTAAAGTGTTTTGAACAACTTTATTAACTTCATTTACACATATACTAATAAAATTCAATCCAAACCATTCTTGTCTACTGATAATCAAATCTCACAATTGTAGTCACAATTCGTGTTCTATTAGTCCACAAATGTGTTGAAATGCTCGGTACAAAATCGCAGCAAGAAATGGTAAATTTAGACTTCCCGGAAGTTTTGTTTTCACACAAGTTGTGACTCATTGCGTGGTAATGTTGGTGCATTGTGTGGTATGTTGGTGTAAAAACATGACCTACGTAGAACTAGTTCACATTGTCACACATACATTAGTGTAGTAAACAGTATATACAGAACAATTAAATTCAAACTAGATGCAGTTTTGCTCATTTGTACACCAGTCGCCTTGATGTCATTGTGGCCAAATATCCAGATCTAAGAAAGAAAGAAAACTTTATTGATTCCTGAAGAAAAAAGGTCTTCTCAGAAAACTAGACATTCAGATAAATCACTAAAGATAAATTCACAAAGGGCAGCACAGTGGTGTAGTGGTTAACACTGTCACCTCACAGCAAGAAGGTTCTGGGTTCGAGCCCAATGGCTGACAGGGGCCTTTCTGTGCGGAGTTTGCATGTTCTCCCCGTGTCTGTGTGCAGGGATGTGATTGGCCAAGGACAAAAAAAAGCAGGAAAATATACAGACCCATAATGCGACACGGCAGCAGTTTGGTGTGGTATAAACAGACAGTTTCAGAGAACTTTACCCATGAGATGTTATAATGACTCAGCACCCCGTTAATGGCCAAATGGAATTCAAGGTGAGCAGTTTAACTCCACACAGAAAGGCCCTTGCCGGCCACGCGGCTCGAACCCAGGACCTTCTTGTTGTGAGGCAACAGTGCTAACCACTACACCACCGTGCAGTCTAATAATAATAATTATTATTATATAATTATATCATATAATTATCATCATGATTATGAACAGGCCAAATCCCAAACGGCTCCTGGTTGAAGACGGAGTGCACTACTGTAGAAGCCTTTTTATACTTTCTATAGGGCGGTTTTGGAGAGAGCTGGGGGGCATTTGGGATTCAGTTAATTATTATTATTATTATTATTATTATTAACAAAAGAGCAGCTAGCTGTGGCTGAATCCCAAATGCCTCCCAGCTCTCTCCAAAACCGCCCTATAGAAAATATAAAAAGGCTTCTACAGTAGTGCACTCCGTCTCCAACCAGGAGCCGTTTGGGATTCGGCCTGTTCATACGCATGCGTAATAGCACTCGTTTATAGATGTGTTACTAACTAACTAACTGAGGTGGAAAGAGTACTAAAATATTATACTCAAGTACAAGTAGTGTTACTCTGATGAAATTTTACTTAAGTACAAGTAAAGTTACCAGACAAAAAAATCTACTCAAGTAAAAGTAAAAAGTAGATCATTTAAAATGTACTTTGAGTAAAAGTAAAACGTTACTTTTAACAATGGGTGTTTTCTGCCTCCATTGTGTTGTGCAAAAATGAAAAAGAAGAGGAAACAAGGATATATGTACATCTCAACCCAGATGTTTTATTTAAAGGAAGTGTATCAAATTGAATGCTTAGGATAATGCTGCATTAAAACTGAGACAAACAAAAAAGGTCAATACACACAGTCATGTCGTTTACATCGCCCTGACCACACACAAAGCATTGTACACGAAATATGAAAGTGAAATGTTGCACCGAAATCTCGTAGCTTGCCTGTGTGCACTGTGTGCTATTGAACAATTCAATTCAAACATTATTTGTTTTGCTTAGTATTCCTTTCTGGCCTGTTGGATGTAGAATGGTAGGAGGACTGATCACGTCAGGTTGGCGAGCTAACTTGCTTGCATGATTAGCCAACCGAATAACAGACTAGTTACCATTATGTTACAGTACCAACAGGTTGCTACTTCAACATTGGCAATGCCATCCACTATTTTTGGAATATAACCAGCCTATTGTCGGTTTTACTATGGAAAGGAAACATTATGATCAGGGGCGCAGATACGTTTTTTGAACTGGGGGGGACAAAAAACTGGGGGGGACAAAGCTGCCAGCAAACCAACCCCAACCCCGATATGCCTGTCAAACTTGTTGTGGGTAACCATAGCAACCAAGCTTGAGCTCGCAACCTGTGCAGTCTGCGCAGCTCAACCAACCGAATATCAGTCTTTGTTTTGTTTTATGTGAGTTGTTGCAACTATGTATACACTGCTGTGCACCTCAATAAACCGAATGGTAATTAGTCTTTTGATTTTTCCGTGAGGTTTGCCTTATGCAAAGAAAGACAGCATAGACGTTTTTTCCTCCCTATAAGTGGGGGGGACCGAACGAGGTGAATTTAAATCTGGGTGGGACGAATCCCACCCGTCCCACCCTCTATCTGCGCCCGTGATTATGATGCCAATGACAATACTTACCTCAACATGCTTGCGCAGATTAGACGTCGAATTTTTGTATGCCGCAATGGTTGTCTTCTTGGGCACACATAATCTGCATTGCATAATGAAACTGTCACCCCTTTTCTCTACGAAGCTGAAGTGATCACGTATGTAGGGCCAGGGGTGCACTTCATTACTGGAAGAAATTGCGTTTTCTGCAGGGTCGTCCACCACAGGTTCCTCAGTCTCCTCCATGTCCGCAGGGGCACTTTATCAACACCCGTGGCCCAGGGGCTAGGCCCCTCATAGGCTACCTGTCAACCCTACCCTTACCGTTGGCCAGGAAAACACTCTTATTTTATTTGCAATACGTGTCAAGCATTTACAGTGTAAGCGCGTAATTAGCCTAGAAGCCTACGATAGGTTACGTTTGGCTCAGCGTAGCTGCGCAAGGCCCACGCTCACATCGCTCAACACATCCGACCACAGAGGGAGAGAAGAACGCGCGCATTATCATTACAGAGCCGGTTCTGATTATTACCACGGACAGGACAGTGATACTGCATAACTTTCACGCAGGGGCATAGCCAGAGATAACCACACAAGCGCGCGTGCGCTAATGTAGACCTATGTGTTGTAAACATAAAACACACACACCTACAGACAAGTCCTTTTAAAAAATAAAATACATAAAAATAGCTCGGCGGCATGAAAACAAACATTCACTGCAAGACAAGGTGCCCTAGAATCGCCATCAGTTTTTAATATCTATATGGACTTTGTTGTCAGGATTGCACAGCATGAGATATCAAAACTGTACCCAGATACAGGCTTCAAGTTCAGATATTGCATTCCAAATGAGGTATCCACAAGAGAAATGCGTACGAAAGCACGAGCATCAGGAGAGGGTTGCATAACAGAGATTCTATACGCAGATGATCAGGCCATACTCGCTGGATCCATCGAGGAGCTTCAGAACATTCTTCAGTTGTATGATAAGACCTACACCCGCTTTGGTTTACAAATATCATATGTCAAAACAGAAACAATGGCTTTTAACGTCAATGAGGATATCAAATGTAAACCAAGTATCATTTCCCTTGGCGGCACTAATATTAAAAACGTCCGCACCTTTAAATATCTTGGTTATAATGTCAGCAACTGTGATGAATCCTCACACTTCCTGCATGCTAGGATAAGTGCTGCATTCATGAAATGGAATGAACTGAAACACGTTCTAACCGACCACCGAATACTACTAAGAACCCGTATAAAGTTCCTAGTGGCATGCGTTCAATCTCGTCTCCTGTACAGCACACAGGCATGGCAACTATCATCCAGTGAAATTCACAAAATTGAGGTAGTGTGGCACGGCTTCCTAAGGAAAATGATTAAAGGTGGATATAAACGAAAGAATGCCCCTGACCAAAAGAACACTACAAATGAAGATATAGACTGGAGCTACAAGATGTCCAATGCTGACCTCCGGAAACTGACAGGAACCCAGGATATAAAACTATCCTGCTACGTACAACAACTAAAATATATTGCTCATGTTTGCCGGATGGGCAATAACCAAGTGCAAAAGCAGCTCCTGTTTGACAAAAATGGTTACAAATGGACGAAATGGGAAAATCTGCTGGGCATAGACACCCAACAGATAAGACGTACGATGATGGACAAATCAAACTTTGAGCAACTGCTGCAACTGCTACAGCAGAAGCACCCCTAGAGAGTTTAACTTTTGACAGGGGAACATGATGATGATGATGATGAAGGTACTTGGCTCGGCGGCCACATGAAATGTAAACACCATGGACAGCGGCCAAACTCATAACTCTACAGACCGAAATACACGAAACCAAGTCCTACTAGGGTCTATTTTACCGATCTGTGTTCAAGCATCATGCAAGTCTTCCTTCTCCTTGAATAAGACCGTGCATTCAACTGCCTTTTTGACATGACTGCATCGAAATACCACTTGCAACAATATTTCACGCACTCCATCAAGAAAAAAGTTAAACATGATGAACACGGGCATACTGTTTTGAGCATACGATTTTTTAAAAAGAAACTAGCTACATCAAAGTCCTTCAATAAACCCATCCTTTAGCGCAAATGAGCTTAACCTAGTTCAAAGCATGACGCTAGCAGTAGTTGCATAAGGCAAAATCATGTGGGCCTTTCGTCAACAACAAGCCATGGCAGGCAAACATTAATAATCAAGTGTCCTTACCTTAAAACATTGTCTTGACCAGAGAACTTCTCAAGTATTTCACTTAAATCCACACGGGTTAACAACACACCCAACACAGCTAGCGAGAAATGTGGATCTGCGCTAGCTTTGTATTGCTATTCCCCTCAGTATGCTTACTCTGTCTGCTGCCCGAACTGTGACAATTATAGGCTACAATCTTTTCATCAATTTCTTCAGTAGATGCCGTTTTAGACATTTTATTATCCCCATCGAAATATACTATTATACTAACAGGATTATAACTCAAATTACACGACACGTATTCAAATCACAACTGATTTATTTTACTGTTGGACAGATCATAGCATATCTAGCCTAGCTGCACATAGCCTAGCTGCTGGTAGGCTGATAACTGATAAGTAGCTGATATTCTGAACAGATTGGTGATCCTTACCTTAAAGTCTGTGACTTTAGGCAACGATTCTATCATTACCTGCATCTCTTTTTTTTTCCTTTTATGTGCCCCGCTAACATGTGAACGCTTCATCTTTCAAAGCCTCTAAATTTGTGTCTCAGTAGTCTGTAGTCTGCAGTCTTTGGCGCGCTTTCGTGCGTGACGTTACATTTTGTTACATTTTATTCTGGTCCAGTTGTGGGTGTTCATTTCGCAAACCACATCCACCATGTCTCTTACAGCAGGCTACTGTGCGCTCATTTATTTCTAACCTTATTTCTATCTGTACATTAATGTAGGCCCACGATTCCGACAGTTTATTATTTTATTAATATTACAAGGCCCCTGATTGGCTGTGGCCCAGGGGCTTGAGCCCCCCGAAGGCCCCCCCCCCCTTAAAGTGCCGGTGCATGTCCGCCATCGTCTGTGTGAGACTCGCGCGTGCGACAACTGTCCTTCCCGTGATTCATTTCCAGAACGCATTTCCCCTTCTCCGTTTTAGCCTTTTGTTATTTTTTATTTATTTTTTTTTTTTTACTCAGTAACGGTTGTGATGTAAAATGTACCGAAGTACACTACTTAAAAGAAAACATACTTAAGTAAAAGTACACGCTTTAAAAATTACTTGAAAAAGTATAAGTACACAAAAAAGCTACTCAAGTACAGTAACGCGAGTAATGTAATTCGTTACTTTCCACCTCTGCTAACTAACTACAATTTCCAGTGAATTCAAACTGGGACACACTTTAAAACTACTACCTGGAAAACAAAACTGTTGATGAATTAACAAACTGATTAATTCCTAACTTCACTCGTGTGTACTTATGTTAGGGTGACCAGATTTCCCTAGTCTGAAACTGGGACACTTTTGCGCGCGACCATGCTCGTGCTCGCACACCTTTTTTTTACGTAAACGTGACTCAGAGAGGTGCTCTTATCATTTTGTTGAAGCTCACATTTATCAACATCTCACATGAAATAAAACAAACAGGCATTTTGTTATCTAGTAGCATAGTGGTATACAGATCAGTTAAATTATGGTCAGACAACAGATTTTGTAATGGCTGAGAATAGGCCAGGCTATGTCCATAGGCCAAATTTAAACTGATTTATTTCACCTGTTTGTGAGAACACCAAGAAGAATGCATATGCACATGTAGGCTATATCTCTAAAATTGTATGCACTATAGCATGAACTTAAAAAGCAGATATTTGACCTCAACATAGCCTAGGTCAGAATCAACCTTACTAACCATTCCCCACAACTGAATGAATAAAGCAAGAAGATGTGGACAAAAGTGAACACTTTAATGGAAGGTGCAACAAGCTGTTCAACACAGCAATATGGCCAAACTGTCAGAATGGTATGTTAAACAGAAACAAAAAAGAGACAAGTGATTTGAGAATATATACTACGGAAGCCGAGAGAGGCCCTTCATATAATCCTTTTTTTTTATTCACCTTATCCCGAGATAACGACATAATTAATTCAGGATCTCGAGAAAACAACACAACTAATTCGAGATCTCAAGAAAACAAACTGTTATTCCGAGATCTCGAGAAAACAAAACAATTATTTCATGATCTCGAGTAAACAGCTGAGAAATGGTTCATTCAGGTGCACCAAGAGACTTGTGATATGCGACTTTGGGGCTATTTCTCATTCTGTATAGACGCAACTTGGGTCATTAGAATGTCTGGAATAATCGATCACCTAATAAGGCAATATTTTGATCATGGGTTGACACAGGGAGAGATTGCATTAAGTCTTTTAATAAGGGATAATTTCAAAATTAGTTTGCGGCACCTCCGCAGAAGACTGGCCCGGCTTCGTCTCTACCGACAGAGATACAGTGATCCAGCTGAGATCATGAAATAATTGTTTTGTTTTCTCGAGATCACGGAATAATTGTTTTGTTTTCTTGAGATCTCGAAATAACGGTTTTATTTTCTCGAGATCTCGAATTAGTTGTGTTGTTTCCTGGAGATCCTGAATTAATTATGGCGTTATCTCGGGATAACAAGGTGAATAAAAAAAGATTATATGAAGGGCCTCTCTCAGCAGTAAAGGAGGAGAGGGGCGACAGCCCGAGGAAAGCCCCCACAGGAGCGCACAGCATTTGCAGCATAGGCTACCCAACTCAGTACAAGAACAAAACACTTACAGTGTGTGCAGTAAGCTTCGTGCGCATTGTTCTGCACCTCTCGGAGGAAGGGATAGGTGCCCTGTAAATCTCTGGAAAAGGTACATTTTCTTTTCGGCAAAATTGCTGCGGCATTACTGCTGCTAGCTGCTAGACAAAGAACATTCGCGCCAGTTAATGTTCATTTTATTGTTGCATGGCAACACGTTCTGTTGTCTGGAATAATGTGGCTAAATAAACACCCATGCCACAGGGCCAGGGGGCAGTAACCAGGAAAGTTTGCGATTCCTGTCAACTCATCAAAATAGTAAATGCAGACATTTCTCCACTAATGATTCCCACGCTGCTTAGTCGCAAACGTCACGAGTGGCGAAAACCGGGACATATCCATGTCCCGACAGACTTTTGTCGGGACTCGGGACACACAACCCCAAATCGGGACTGTCCCGGTAAAACCGGGACGTCTGGTCACCCTAACTTATGTAAAGTATTAAATTAGTTTGCAAGCTAACAGTGTAATGTGTTTCTACATCCAGGCTGCTTTAGCACACACACACACACACACACACAGCCAACATGGACTGAGAGAGGAACCCCCCCACACACACACACACACTCACCCAGAAGTTTCTTCACCTCATCTTCACTCATGTAAACGTTGACACTTGGGTGGTTGTCATGGCTGTTGGTGCTGATTATCCCGCTGGGTCTGGCGAGGCACAGGGCCGCCTGGAGCAGCAGGAGCAGCACGCAGCCCCCGAGTGTCCGGAGGGCTGGAAGCGGCCGAGTGCAGAACTCCGTCCGGCGACCCTCAGCGCCCCGCACCGCCTCCTTTTGCCCCAGCATCGCACCTTCACTCTTCCCTCACACTGCTTTAGCAAACCCTCAGGCTCTACCCTCATCCAAAACTTGAGTGGCCTCCGGTGGGCAGCATTCCTATAGTAGGTGTTGAGAACAACGCTCACAAAAACCCCGCTCCGTCTCCAGCCTGTTGTCCAGTGCTTCCTGGCCGAGCTAACCGTAACGCTAACGACGCCAGCCAGCTAGCTAACTTTGTTCAAGTCTTCAAGACTCGGGTCACATAAAGGTTACTCTCGCGTTATGCATAATGGGCTTTTTTTTATTATTATTGGTACCGCTTAACCTAGGGTAGGTTATTATGCGCACGTGTGGCTCATTGGAGTTGCCTATGGATAATGTGGTAATGTGGTCCTACCCCCCCCCAAAAAAAAACGAATTTGCATGATTCACGAGGGTCGCATTTTTATGCCTGAAAATCCGGAATTCCGGAAAAATCTGGAAGAATCACATCCTCGCTGCGTGGGTTTCCTCTGGGTGCTCCGGTTTCCCCCACAGTCCAAAGACATGCAGGTTAGGTTAACTGGTGACTCTAAATTGACCGTAGGTGTGAATGTGAGTGTGAATGGTTGTCTGTGTCTATGTGTCAGTCCTGTGATGACCTGGCGACTTGTCCAGGGTGTACCCCGCCTTTCACCCGTAGTCAGCTGGGATAGGCTCCAGCTTGCCTGCGAGTCTGTAGAACAGGATAAAGCGGCTAGAGATAATGAGATGAGATTATTATCGTTAGTAGCAGTAGTACTAGTTGCAGTATTTAAACTTAAAGGTCTCCTTGCATCGTTTTTTCTTTAATTGTGCGGTGGTCTCTAGTATGAATGAATGCCCTGTGAGCAGGTTTTGGTGAAAAAAAAAATGCTGTGGTTCTCCTGTTTCAGGCTGTTCTAGCTTGCTGGAGGAGTGGGTGGCGGGAGAACGACAGGATTTCACCTCTTACTCATTAATATTCATGACATGTAAACGTCTTACCTCTGATTGGCTAATAGCACTGTGACGCTACCTCCAGTGAGTCAGAACAAGCAAGATGTGGATGTCTTACTATGGCGAGAGAGAAGGAACAAACCGCGAAGGGAAAAATACCGCGCGCCGACGTCATTGAGGTGCGACGAGAGAAAATAAGAAAAATTCAACAAATGTTTGGGTTTTTACTGAACAAACAAACGAATAAAATGAACGAGTGACAAAAAAAGAATGTGGATGTCTTTGTAAAAACTGTTTTGATTGGCTATTATGGTCTCAACGTCGATGTTTTGACCAATAACAATGTAGATAACACGAATTTTACATCACATTCAACGAGATTTAAACGAGACTAAAGATGGCGACTTACAAATAATGTGTAAGCATCGTTGGAGTTAATAAAGTTTGAATAGCATGAAGGAACATACCCCAACCCCCCAAAATTAATAAAAAAAAATTCTCAACGGATTTGGCATAATATAAAAAGGTTGTTTTTTACTCAGAAAAAGCGGAAAACTCTCATCCCTGCCTAGCTTGTGACCATGTCATGCATGCTAACGTGGAGAATATGAACATGCTATTTTGCAACAAAAACCTTCGAACAAAAAGTTCATGTTTTACTTACAGCTTGTGAGCTGGTGGTCGATCGTCTTGACGGTGTCACGGTCTGAATTTACCACCAGTCTGAATTTACCAGGTAATTTTATACTGTAGCAGCCACGGTCTGAATTTACCACAGTATAAATTTACCAACTTGGTATAATTGGGCCTAGTCTGAATTTACCAGCCTAATATGAGATTTACGTTCATGTTCATACTTGAATTATTTACACTTTATCTTGATGAATATTGATTTGTTTAAATAAGACTCCTCATGATTATAATAATTTAGTTATTCTCTCAAATTTACCAACTTGGTATAATTAGACTGCTGTCATTGGACCTAGTCAGAATTTACCAGCCCAATATGATATGGGATTTATGTTCATACTTGATCCACAAATAAATTTTCACTTTATCTTGATGAATGAATGACTGAATGAATGAATGACCCGTGTTTTAGTTCCAGTTTATGCACTAAGTAAGCTGATCAGGACCAGCCAGCAGCCAGGAATGATGAACTTTATCTTCATTAATATTGATTTGTTTAAGTATATATGAAAGAATGAAGTCAGAATGTAAAGTGTTTTGAACAACTTTATTAACTTCATTTACACATATACTAATAAAATTCAATCCAAACCATTCTTGTCTACTGATAATCAAATCTCACAATTGTAGTCACAATTAGCGTTCTATTAGTCCACAAATGTGTTGAAATGCTCGGTACAAAATCGCAGCAAGAAATGGTAAATTTAGACTTCCCGGAAGTTTTGTTTTCACACAAGTTGTGACTCATTGCGTGGTAATGTTGGTGCATTGTGTGGTATGTTGGTGTAAAAACATGACCTACGTAGAACTAGTTCACATTGTCACACACACATTAGTGTAGTAAACGGTATATACAGAACAATTAAATTCAAACTAGATGCAGTTTTGCTCATTTGTACACCAGTCGCCTTGATGTCATTGTGACCAAATATCCAGATCTAAGAAAGAAAGAAGACTTTATTGATTCCTGAAGAAAAAAGGTCTTCTCAGAAAACTAGACATTCAGATAAATCACTAAAGATAAATTCACAAAGGGCAGCACAGTGGTGCAGTGGTTAACACTGTCACCTCACAGCAAGAAGGTTCTGGGTTTGAGCCCAGTGGCTGACAGGGGCCTTTCTGTGCGGAGTTTGCATGTTCTCCCCGTGTCTGTGTGCAGGGATGTGACTGGCCAAGGACAAAAAAGCAGGAAAATATATCGACCCATAATGTGACACGGCAGCAGTGTGGTGTGGTATAAACAGACAGTTTCAGAGAACTTTACCCATGAGATGCTATAATGACTCAGCACCCCGTTAATGGCCAAATGGAATTCAAGGTGAGCAGTTTAACTCCACACAGAAAGGCCCTTGCCGGCCACGCGGCTCAAACCCAGGACCTTCTTGCTGTGAGGCGACAGTGCTAACCACTACACCACCGTGCAGTCCAATAATAATTATTATTATTATATAATTATATCATATAATTATCATCATGATTATGAACAGGCCAAATCCCAAACGGCTCCTGGTTGAAGACGGAGTGCACTACTGTAGAAGCCTTTTTATACTTTCTATAGGGCGGTTTTGGAGAGAGCTGGGGGGTATTTGGGATTCAGTTAATTATTATTATTATTATTATTATTATTATTAACAAAAGAGCAGCTAGCTGCGGCTGAATCCCAAATGCCTCCCAGCTCTCTCCAAAACCGCCCTATAGAAAGTATAAAAAGGCTTCTACAGTAGTGCACTCCGTCTCCAACCAGGAGCCGTTTGGGATTCGGCCTGTTCATATCCATGCGTAATAGCACTCGTTTATAGATGTGTGTGTAAGTAACTAAGTAAGTAACTAAGTAAGTAAGTAAGTAACTAACTAACTAACTAACTAACTAACTAACTAACTAACTACAATTTCCAGTGAATTCAAACTGGGACACACTTTAAAACTACTACCTGGAAAACAAAACTGTTGATGAATTAACAAACTGATTAATTCCTAACTTCACTCGTGTGTACTTATGTAAAGTATTAAATTAGTTTGCAAGCTAACAGTGTAATGTTTCTCTACATCCAGGCTGCTTTAGCACACACACACACAGCCAACATGGACAGAGAGGAACCCCCCCACCCCCACACACACACAGACACTCACCCAGAAGTTTCTTCACCTCATCTTCACTCATGTAAACGTTGACACTCGGGTGGTTGTTATGGCTGTTGGTGCTGATTATCCCGCTGGGTCTGGCGAGGCACAGGGCCGCCTGGAGCAGCAGGAGCAGCATGCAGCCCCCGAGTGTCCGGAGGGCTGGAAGCGGCCGAGCGCGGAACTCCGTCCGGGCCGGCGACCCTCAGCGCCCCGCGCCGCCTCCTTTTGCCCCAGCATCGCACCTTCACTCTTCCCTCACACTGCTTTAGCAAACCCTCAGGCTCTACCCTCATCCAAAACTTGAGTGGCCTCCGGTGGGCAGCATTCCTATAGTAGGTGTTGATAACGACACTCACAAAAACCCCGCTCCGTCTCCAGCCTGTTGTCCAGTGCTTCCTGGCCGAGCTAACCGTAACACTAACGACGCCAGCTAGCTAGCTAACTGTGTTCAAGTCTTCAAGATTCGGGTCACATAAAGGTTACTCTCGCATTATGCATAATGGGCCTTTTTTATTATTATTGGTACCGCTTAACCTAGGGTAGGTTATTATGCGCACACGTGGCTCATTGGAGTTGCCTATGGATAATGTGGTAATGTGGTCCTACCCCCCCCAAAAAAAAAACAAATTTGCATGATTCACAAGGGTCGCATTTTTATGCCTGAAAATCCGGAATTCCGGAAAAATCCGGAAGAATCACATCCTCGCTGTGTGGGTTTCCTCCGGGTGCTCCGGTTTTCCCCACAGTCCAAAGACATGCAGGTTAGGTTAACTGGTGACTCTAAATTGACCGTAGGTGTGAATGTGAGTGTGAATGGTTGTCTATGTGTCAGCCCTGTGACGACCTGGCGACTTGTCCAGGGTGTACCCCGCCTTTCGCCCGTAGTCAGCTGGGATAGGCTCCAGCTTGCCTGCGAGTCTGTAGAACAGGATAAAGCGGCTAGAGATAATGAGATGAGATTATTATCGTTAGTAGCAGTAGTACTAGTTGCAGTAATTAAACTTAAAGGTCTCCTTGCATTGTTTTTTCTTTAATTGTGCGGTGGTCTCTAGTATGAATGAATGCCCTGTGAGCAGGTTTTGGTGAAAAAAAAAAATGCTGTGGTTCTCCTGTTTCAGGCTGTTCTAGCTTGCTGGAGGAGTGGGTGGCGGGAGAACGACAGGATTTCACCTCTTACTCATTAATATTCATGACATGTAAACGTGTTACCTCTGATTGGCTAACAGCACTGTGACGCTACCTCCAGTGAGTCAGAACAAGCAAGATGTGGATGTCTTACTATGGCGAGAGAGAAGGAACAAACCGCGAAGGGAAAAATACCGCGCGCTGACGTCATTGAGGTGCGACGAGAGAAAATAAGAAAAATTCAACAAATGTTTGGGTTTTTACTGAACAAACAAACGAATAAAATGAACGAGTGACAAAAAAAAAAGAATGTGGATGTCTTTGTAAAAACTGTTTTGATTGGCTATTATGGTCTCGACGTCGATGTTTTGACCAATAACAATGTAGATAACACGAATTTTACATCATATTCAATGAGATTTAAACGAGACTAAAGATGGCGACTTACAAATAATGTGTAAGCATCGTTGGAGTTAATAAAGTTTGAACAGCATGAAGGGACATACCCCAACCCACCAAAATTAATTTAAAAAAATTCTCAACGGATTTGGCATAATATAAAAAGGTTGTTTTTTACTCAGAAAAAGCGGAAAACTCTCATCCCTGCCTAGCTTGTGACCATGTCATGCATGCTAACGTGGAGAATATGAACATGCTATTTTGCAACAAAAACCTTCGAACAAAAAGTTCATGTTTTACTTACAGCTTGTGAGCTGGTGGTCGATCGTCTTGACGGTGTCACGGTCTGAATTTACCACCAGTCTGAATTTACCAGGTAATTTTATACTGTAGCAGCCACGGTCTAACCTTACCACAGTATAAATTTACCAACTTGGTATAATTGGGCCTAGTCTGAATTTACCAGCCTAATATGAGATTTATGTTCATACTTGAATTATTTACACTTTATCTTGATGAATATTGATTTGTTTAAGTAAGACTCCTCATGATTATAATAATTTAGTTATTCTCTCAAATTTACCAACTTGGTATAATTAGACTGCTGTCATTGGACCTAGTCAGAATTTACCAGCCCAACATGATATGGGATTTATGATCATACTTGATCCACAAATAAATTTTCACTTTATCTTGATGAATATTGATTTGTTTGAGTGAGACTCATCATGATTATAATATAGTTATTCTGTCAAATTTACCCACTTGGTATAATTAGCCTCCTGTCATTGGACCTAGTCAGAATTTACCAGCCCAATATGATATGGGATTTATGTTCATACTTGATCCACAAATAAATTTTCACTTTATCTTGATGAATGAATGAATGAATGAATGAATGACCCATGTTTTAGTTCCAGTTTATGCACTAAGTAGGCTGATCAGGACCAGCCAGCAGCCAGGAATGATGAACTTTATCTTCATTAATATTGATTTGTTTAAGTATATATGAAAGAACGAAGTCAGAATGTAAAGTGTTTTGAACAACTTTATTAACTTCATTTACACATATACTAATAAAATTCAATCCAAACCATTCTTGTCTACTGATAATCAAATCTCACAATTGTAGTCACAATTCGCGTTCTATTAGTCCACAAATGTGTTGAAATGCTCGGTACAAAATTGCAGCAAGAAATGGTAAATTTAGACTTCCCGGAAGTTGACCGGGAAAAAAAAAAAATCGGTCCATGCATGTGCATGGTAAATTTATACCAGCGCACAATCAGACCATGACGCCGGTACAGATCCAGGGATTAAATGCAACCTCGAAGCAAAACCACTACTGAAGGCACCGAAGTTTGAAAAGTGACTGTGGTTGAAATGATCAGAACACAGTACCTAACGCTGCATTATACTTCGCTGGTGTTGTTCCAAAGATAAATTCCAACCATTTATTCTTCACCTCTTCCATCTTGGGCAAGAAATGCAATGTTGATGTCTTACTGCCACAAATAACACAGGCACGAACTTGTTCAGACATGTTTTCAACTTGCTGTTAGGTCCTCTTCATTAGCTACTGACAAGATGGGCTCTGCTTATGGAATCAATTTTGTGCCAAAATGTCCATACAATACTTTTGAAATATCAAACAAAAACGACAAATCAAAATACAAAAAAAAAAAGTCAATTTTTTTAGACTGGCAAACAAGTTTTGTGTAATCGTGCAAAATATCAGTCTATTACTCTTCAGAAACCTTTTATTTTTGTTACGCATCTTTCTCAGTTTTGTTTGGCGTAATTTATTTTGGTTGCGATTCCAGCTTTCTCGTTTGCGCTCCCTGACTTTTTGCTTGCAGTTTTGGCACAAACTTCACGTGTGGGTGGGCTGTCCAGGAATGCATTCCCATTGGCTAACTTGTGTTTGACTGACAGCTACGCTCAGCCATTCCCTACTCGGATTCTGGCGGACTGTTTGACGAGTGACCGATCCATTGACGGTAAACAAGGATCGAGTGGACTTCAGTGGCGACTATGATACTGAATTAATTCAACAAAGTATAAGTACGGGACAAATGTGTTGTATGTCTTGCAGTAGTGCACATTATGCAGGTGTTTCGTGGCAAGTCAAATGTTAGACTTTGCTCCACTACCCAATATAATAGCTGTCTTGCTAACGTTAAACACACCTGCATAATGTGCACTACTGCAACACATACAGCACATTTGTCCTGCACTTACACTTTGTTGAATTAATTCAATATCATAGTCGCCACTGAAGTCCACTCGATCCTTGTTTACCGTCAATGGATCGGTCACTCGTCAAACAGTCCGCCAGAATCCGAGTAGGGAATGGCTGAGTGTAGCTGTCAGTCAAACACAAGTTAGCCAATGGGAATGCATTCCTGGACAGCCCACCCACACGTGAAGTTTGTGCCAAAACTGCAAGCAAAAAGTCAGGGAGCGCAAACGAGAAAGCTGGAATCGCAACCAAAATAAATTACGCCAAACAAAACTGAGAAAGACGCGGAACAAAAATAAAAGGTTTCTGAAGAGTAATAGACTGATATTTTGCACGATTACACGAATAATTTGTTTGCCAGTCTAAAAAAATTGACTTTTTTTTTTGTATTTTGATTTGTCGTTTTTGTTTGATATTTCAAAATTATTGTATGAACATTTTGGCACAAAATTGATTCCATATCTGCTCAGTGTTGCCAGATACTGCTGACGTTTTCCAGCCCAAAATATGTTCAGATCCGCCAAAATGCACTTAAAACCGCCCAATCTGGCAACACTGGCTCTGCTATCTCTCCTCGCGCTTAAATCCGAACTTCCTTCCCGTGGGCGGTTGCAAGCCAAGGTGGGCGAGGCCATGAATACTAATTTACGAAGTGACGCAAGATCGTATGGCTTTTTCAGAGCCGCTCATTTTTCCGACTATTTTCTTTCATAAGCTAATACAGGGAATGGGAGTAGAATTACATTTTCACATGCAGCATGCATATGCAAGTCGGAGTGAACTATGGTATTTCAAAAAGACCCAATATTAAACATTTTTGGTGGAAGGGCACCTTTAAGAATCTTGACCAGTGACAGAAGTTTTAATGTGTTCAAATTATTTCACTTTTCCTCTGTGTTTTTCTATTCAGGTCAGGACCAGTGAGAACTGGCTTTCCTCTTCCAAGGTTATGTTGACTGAGTGGAAACTGAGGAACAGAAGCACTATGCTGCACAAACCCTGGAGAAACCTGTCACTAAACTTTCTCTCTCATTAAAAAAAGATGCACTGAGTGCTGCTGTGATTATGAGAACATACGTAGGCTACATCAATGAAACTCTGCATGCTCATACGACTGAAAAAAGCTGGGTAGCATTTTATGAAGGTGTCATAGCACTTACAGTACGACATCATACATCAATATTAAAGCAATGGGCTTATAAGGGCGCAAGTGTTGAGGTCTTCATAAAACACTCATGGTGGGCAATAGTGGTGACCATGTCTTCTTGTTGCTGTACTAACTGACCTGTAACAGGATTTTAGCCAAGTAGTGATTTTGATCTATGGTATTTCTACAAGCATGAGGATATATATTTTTTAACAGAGAAAAGAAAAGCACTACACTTGCAGCATCTATGAAATACTGTAAATGTGCAGGTAAATGACAGTGGAATATCATCTCATCTCATTATCTCTAGCAAGTTTATCCTGTTCTACAGGGTTGCAGGCAAGCTGGAGCCTATCCCAGCTGACTACGGGCGAAAGGCGGGGTACACCGTGGACAAGTCGCCAGGTCATCACAGGGCTGACACATAGACACAGACAACCATTCACACTCACACCTACGGTCAATTTAGAGCCACCAGTTAACCTAACCTGCATGTCTTTGGACTGTGAGGGAAACCGGAGCACCCGGAGGAAACCCACGCAGACACGGGGAGAACATGCAAACTCCGCACAGAAAGGCCCTCGCCGGCCACGGGGCTCGAACCCGGACCTTCTTGCTGTGAGGCGACAGCGCTAGCCACTACACCACTGTGCCGCCCACACAGTGGAATATAATAAGCTTTTTTTTTAAAAATCAATTTGTCAAAGCTATTGTACAGAACAGCACTAAATAAACCAGATTATTCACCATTAATGCTAGAACAGCTGAAGCTGAGGAACACAGAGTTGAATCTCTGCACCTTTCACTTACACTGGTCCCTTTTGAAGGAAAGCTGCACCTGCCAGTCCTCATGTGTGTTTCTAGTCCATGAAGCATTCTTCACTACTGAGGACGAATTCTCACACATTGCTGTGGTAGAAGTAAAATCGCTTATTTCATGGCAATGATGGTACTTTGCCATCTAGAAAGGTTGCACATGATTACATAAATTGACATGTTTTGATTGTTAAATTCTCTCCTGAGTCCTCAGCTGTGATGGGAACTTGTTGCCTCATTTGAAATAAATAGAGAGAAAATGAAACATGAAATTACTTAAATAACTGTTTTATAAGTAATTTAGTAGGATAGCACAGATGCATTCTTTTCATTGTCACTATGGACGCATAAGTGTTAAAAGGTCTTTCTAGTGTGGAGAGTGAGGAATGAAGTTTCCTCCAGTGCTGAGAATAACAGGTGTAGGCAGTGGGGTAAGAACATTAGTTATGAGAGTCACTCAGACAGCAGCATGCAGGGTATCCAGCCCTTTCTTCTGGCACATCGTAGGAATACACTGAACGTGCAGAATGAATGACAGTTTGCTCTTCTCTCACTCATTATCCAGGCTGTTCTTAGATGTAGAACTGTATCTACTTTATTCTCTCTCTCTCTCTCTCTCTCTCTCTCTCTCACACACACACACACACTTTTGACTCACTCTCAATCTCTCTCCCATACAGTTGCTTTCTCATATTTGTTTGAAAAAAAAAAAAGATGATTTTCTTACTGCAAAGAGGAGAGGTGTTGAGAACTCAGGTGAGATGACTCAAACCCAAAAATGATCATGGCCTATTTATATAATCTCATCACAGGCCGTAGAGTGAAAATATGAGCTGCAAATTGGATCCACTAAAGAAGATCTGTGCCTGTGGACACAGGGCAGCTGGTAGGTCTCATGACTTGGAAACCATTTATATAACCCAACATTCTTACAATGAAAGGGCTATGGCACTCCGGTTGACTGCTTCAAGTCACACACACACAAAGTAATGTTGGGCAAATGCAAGATCACCTAATAAAAACAACTTGATCAGTGCTAGTGCTAGAAAGGTGTGCAGGGATGGAAGGAAGCAGCACAGTGCTTTTGTTTTCACACAAGTTGTGACTCATTGCGTGGTAATGTTGGTGCATTGTGTGGTATGTTGGTGTAAAAACATGACCTACGTAGAACTAGTTCACATTGTCACACATGCGGTACATTAGTGTAGTAAACAGTATATACAGAACATCTCATCTCATCTCATTATCTCTAGCCGCTTTATCCTTCTACAGGGTCGCAGGCAAACTGGAGCCTATCCCAGCTGACTACGGGCGAAAGGCGGGGTACACCCTGGACAAGTCGCCAGGTCATCACAGGGCTGACACATAGACACAGACAACCATTCACACTCACATTCACACCTACGGTCAATTTAGAGTCACCAGTTAACCTAACCTGCATGTCTTTGGACTGTGGGGGAAACCGGAGCACCCGGAGGAAACCCACGCAGACACGGGGAGAACATGCAAACTCCACACAGAAAGGCCCTCGCCGGCCCCGGGGCTCGAACCCAGGACCTTCTTGCTGTGAGGCGACAGCGCTAACCACTACACCACCGTGCCGCCCCATATACAGAACAATTAAATTCAAACTAGATGCAGTTTTGCTCATTTGTACACCAGTCGCCTTGATGTCATTGTGACTAATTATCCAAATCTAAGAAAGAAAGAAAGAAAGAAAGAAAACTTTATTGATTCCTGAAGAAAAAAGGTCTTCTCAGAAAACTAGACATTCAGAAAAATCTCATCTCATCTCATTATCTCTAGCCGCTTTATCCTGTTCTACAGGGTCGCAGGCAAGCTGGAGCCTATCCCAGCTGGCTACGGGCGAAAGGCGGGGTACACCCTGCAAGTCGCCAGGTCATCACAGGGCTGCACATAGACACAGACATCCATTCACACTCACATTCACACCTACGGTCAATTTAGAGTCACCAGTTAACCTAACCTGTATGTCTTTGGACTGTGGGGGAAACCGGAGCACCCGGAGGAAACCCACACAGACACAGGGAGAACATGCAAACTCCACACAGAAAGGCCCTCGCCGGCCACGGGGCTCGAACCCGGACCTTCTTGCTGTGAGGCGACAGCGCTAACCACTACACCACCGTGCCACCATTCAGATAAATCACTAAAGATAAATTCACAAAGAACAGCACGGTGGTGTAGTGGTTAGCACTGTCGCCTCACAGCAAGAAGGTTCTGGGTTCAAGCCCAGTGGCTGACAGGGGCCTTTCTGTGTGGAGTTTGCATGTTCTCCCCGTGTCCACGTGGGTTTCCTCCGGGTGCTCCGGTTTCTCCTACAGTCCAAAGACATGCAGGTTAGGTTAGTTGGTGGCTCTAAATTGACCGTGAGTGTGAATGGTTGTTTGTCTCGATGTGTCAGCCCTGTGATGACCTGGTGACTTGTCCAGGGTGTACCCTGCCTCTCACCTGTAGTCAGTTGGGATAGGCTCCAGCTTGCCTGCAACCCTGTACAGGATAAGTGGTTACGGATAATGGATGGATGGATGGATGGATAAATTCACAAAATAAGTATTATGATTATTATCATTAGTAGCAGTGGTACTAGTTTCAGTATTTAAACTTAAGAATCTTGACCAGTGACAGAAGTTTTAATGTGTTCAAATTATTTCACTTTTCCTCTGTGTTTTTCTATTCAGGTCAGGACCAGTGAGAATTGGCTTTCCTCTTCCAAGGTTATGTTGACTGAGTGGAAACTGAGGAACAGAAGCACTATGCTGCACAAACCCTGGAGAAACCTGTCACTAAACTTTCTTTCTCATTAAAAAAAGATGCACTGAGCGCTGCTGTGATTATGAGAACGTATAATTTCTGTCATTATGAAAAACAAGTCTCTAATCCAAAGAAGTACATCAAGAAACCATGTGGTTGCAGAAAGAGTAGATTTATTGATGATTCAGCAAACCATGGAATAAACGAGTTGGTCATGAAAGCAACTGATGTTCTGAGAGCTTGATACCCTTTATATACTCTGTTTGCCTTCTCTGGTATAAGCTGAACATTCTTACCATTTGCCATTTCTTCTTGTCTGAGGACAATGCTCATTCAACTACCTTCTTTTTTTTCTCTCTGACCTTGCATCATTATTCCTGATCTTGGTCTCTGTCTTTACACCCATTATATTCAATATCGCTGGCTATGTTCCAACTATGAACTCATTGCATGAGGTATTTTCTTCCCTTAACTTTGGCCCATTGTTCCTTCCATCCATCCATCCATCCATCCTCCATACCCGTTTATCCTGTGCAGGGTCACAGGCAAGCTGGAGCCTATCCCAGCTGACTATGGGCGAGAGGCAGGGTACACCTTGGACAAGCCATTCACACTCACATTCACACCTACAGTCAATTTAGAGCCACCAATTAACCTAACCTGCATGTCTTTGGGCTGTGGGGAAAACCGGAGCACCCGGAGGGAACCCACACAGACACGGGGAGAACATGCAAACTCCGCACAGAAAGGCCCCTGTCGGCCACTGGGCTCAAACCCAGAACTTTCTTGCTGTGAGGCAACAGTGCTAACCACTACACCCGTGTCGCCTGGCCCATTGTTTCTTAGTTTAATATATCCATCTCTGTCCTTACTTTACTAATATTCTAATATACTGTGCTTCTGAAGCAAAGCATAGATAAAATCATGTTCTGCTTACCAGAACAAGATATTACCCCTGGCAATCCATCCAGAGCATCTGCCACCTCAAACAAGCAACTATTTAAAAGAATAGTGATTTCTCAAAGACAGTGGTGCTTTATTACCTTAAATGAACTATTCCAGAGTTAAATGTCAAGTGATTCATTTTAAACATTATAACAGCTTTGTTTCAGTTACTTGTCACTCTTGTAGTTAATTGCCAAATTTGCTCAAATCCAGCCCTAAGAATTCTGGTCAGTTTTCAAATACGTTTCCAGCTTTTCAAGTGTCCCTAATAAAATGACATGGACACGATGGTACTACTACAACAGCTGATAATCCTGCCGACATCACTGAACTACTGAATAATTACTTTTATTCTGTATTCAAAAACCCCCTTTCAAGTGATGAGTATCTACGACAGTTTACACCTTTATCATTGGCATATAGTTGCCAATGAATTTAGTACCATCTCCTTCTCCCCTACTGAAGTGCGAGATGTTTTACTTTCATGTGCATGTCTTTGGACTGTGGGGGAAACTGGAGTGCCCGGAGGAAACCCACACAGACATGGGGAGAACATGCAAACTCCACACAGAAAGGCCCTCACCGGGCCGCTGGGCTCGAACCCAGGACCTTCTTGCTGTGAGGCAACAGTGCTAACTGCTACACCACTGTGCTACCCACTGTCACACCATAGTAATTTAACTGGAAATGTAATATGTAGGACTGTTTTTCCCATATGTTTCAAACATGGAGAATTGCTACATTTGTTTATGGGCTACTTAAAGGAGATATGCAGAGCCATGGCCTCACTTTCGTTTATAAATGCCTTGAGACCTCAAGAATGGCACAGGAATAGTTTTAAGCATAACAATAAATCTAATATAGTAATTTTTATGATTAAAGTGATTCATATAGGTAGCGGTCTGAGTGAATGACCTTGATGTCCGTAATGTCACTGCAGGAAGACTATCAGTCTCATCACCATTTCCGCTATACTAAAACATAGAGCTGACTGCAACTCCGATCCTCCATTTTGAGCTAATTTATCGACATGCCACGTAGATGTGTTGCTGGCCAGTGCAGCAAAATGACAGAAGGTGGATTTACGTTGCATTCATGGCCCAAAAATGTTCAAACTGCAAAGATTTGGACACGTTTTGCGAGAAGTTCACGGGCACATTGGGCGCCTACAAAGTGGTCTCTCCACTGCTCTGCACATTTTACAGAAGACTCATACGAGACCTCTGATCTGTTGAGGAGTGTTGGCTACAAGCCTGTATTGAAAGAGGGTGCAGTACCAACAATTAAATAAAACTACAAGAAAAGGAAAGTATTTATTTTATTATTTTTTTAAAAAAAGGAAAGTGAGTTCAGTTGCACCCGTTCTCCTGGAGTGTGAGCCAAGGGTTGTTGGTAAAACCCAGGACAGACATATCGCTCGGGCAGTGACCTCCCCGCGGTTGTTGTTAAAACCGGTGACATCCCGTTCAATCCCAGGTTTTAGTAATTGCCTGAGCCAAGCAGTAATGGCGGAGTATTCAGTATGGAGAAGATGGAGAATGAGTCAAGCAGCCGTCTCCGCTGGATATGCTTGCCTCAGCAGCAATATCTCGCCCTTACATGGAAGAAGCGCATGAACGGAGAACTGAACAAACAACTGAAAGTCAGATTGTTTCAAAAACAATCGGCCACAAGGTCAACTTTCAAGAAGCGAGAACACAGACGGGTAAGCTCTGCCTTTCATTTGGATACAAAACAACAAAAATGACACACATTGTTTACGCGTTTAGATTAATACATGTAACTTGTATTGTGTGTTTAAGTTACCGGTATAAGATTATTTAATTTGCTTCAGAATGTGATTGTCTCAGTTCATCTGATTATTTAATTAGCCTTTTATATTTTATCAGTGAAAATGCATGTATGCATGTTGCATAAGTTATAACACCTATCCTGTTTTAATGAGAGTCAACCCACAATCAGTGAAGTCAAATCAGTCTTAGTTGAGCAAGTCAAGAACGGTATTTCTTACTTTCACCATAAATTTTTATTTATACGTCTTTGGTCTGTAGCTGTCAAAGGCCTCGGCCTTAAAATCGGTTACCGCTGTGACATCACGAACTCAGGGCTGGCTGGCTCAGCGGGGCAGCTCAAATGCCAACTTTGCGGTCGATTTTAACTCATCTCATTATCTCTAGCCGCTTTATCCTGTTCTACAGGGTCGCAGGCAAGCTGGAGCCTATCCCAGCTGACTATGGGCGAAAGGCGGGGTACACCCTGGACAAGTCGCCAGGTCATCACAGGGCTGACACATAGACACAGACAACCATTCACACTCACATTCACACCTACGGTCAATTTAGAGTCACCAGTTAACTTAACCTGCATGTCTTTGGACTGTGGGGGAAACCGGAGCACCCGGAGGAAACCCACACGGACACGGGGAGAACATGCAAACTCCACACAGAAAGGCCCTCGCCGGCCATGGTGCTCGAACCCGGACCTTCTTGCTGTGAGGCAACAGCGCTAACCACTACACCACCGTGCCGCCCCGTCGATTTTAACTCTCAAAAATATATTTTTTATTCCCATTTATGCAGCGTATAAGAGTCAAGGATGGAGATACTAACCACTCAGAAATGTATTTGAAAATAAAGGCTCTGCGTATCTCCTTTAAAGAAACAAACTTCCATGTTTCTATGTAAAATAAATGCTGTTGAATAAACCACTAACAGAACTTGGCTGTCCCACATGGAGACCCACAAATCACAATACGCAATTATATTTGTACAGATGTAATTATATTCCATGATTCAAATGATCAGAGAGTCAACTAATTCTTTAATGTGATGCCAAGTTTAGACACTAAACAACTAATCCCTTGTGTTCTGACTAACCTTCTTTCAAAGGGAATTTGAAATAAGAGAGGAATGCAATCACAGTGGTTAAGATATAGTTATTGCACTTGAAGTGGGATAGAATAAATAATAGTAGCCAAAGTTGCTGTAATTGAGATGTCTTAAAATCAGTTCCATCAAAATGGATTGTACACAGGATGTGTCTAGTATGTATACTGTTTGTAGTGTGGCTGAGATCCAGTACACTTCCAGTGGTGGTGCTGTTATAAGAGGGGAAACAGCACTGCATATTTAGCAGAGTGACAACTCTGGGGTAAAAGCTGTTCTGCAGTCTGGTCACACGGGCATAAAGGGCCCATGGGTGCTTAGCAGACAGCAAAGGGGTGAAGATGCTGCGGCCGGGATGAGTTGGATCTCTGCAGATGTTCATAGCTTTGTGGCTACAGCAGGTTCTCTAGATTTCTTCCAGTGTTGGAAGCTGTGAGCGAGTGATCTTCTGGACTGTTTTGATAATGTGCTGAAGAGCCTTTCTGTTTCCTGTGATGATGGAATCTATAGTGCACCTGTAGAAGTTGTCCAGGAGCTGTTTTGGGAGTTTTTCTTTCTTCAGGCTGTTCAGGAAGTGAAGCCCATGAAGACATTTTTTTGCCCATTGTTGTTGTGTTTATGGATCATGACAAGCCGATCAGACCGTGCCGTCAGCAAACTTGATTATGATATTGGATGGTTTTGCAGTCGTATGTGAAGATGGAGTATAGGAGGGAGCTCAGCATACACCTATGGTGCTTCAGTGTTATGGGGTAGGAGGAGTGCTTACCCATGAGCACCATTTGTGATCTGCTGGTGTTAAAAAAAAAAAAAAATTCCAGAATCCAATTGCAGAAGTATGTGTTAAGCTTGTTTACTTTAGTGGTACTATCTATCTATCTAGTCTTGCAAAAGTATTCATCCCCCTTTGTGTTTGTCCTGTTTTGTCGCATTAAAAGCTGGAATTAAAATGGATTTTGGGGGGATTAGCCCCATTTGATTTACACAACATGCCTACCACTTTAAAGGTGTAAATTGTTGTTTTTTTTGTGACGCAAACAATAATTAAAGATGAAAAAAACAGAAATCTGGAGTGTGCACAGGTATCTCCCCAAAGTCAATACTTTGTAGAGCCACCTTTTGCTCCAATTACAGCTACGTCTCTTTGGGTATGTTTCTATTAGCTTAATATTGCCTATTCCTCAAGGCAAAACTGCTCCAACTTCCTCAAGTTAGATGGGTTGCGTTGGTGGACAGCAGTCTTCAAGTTATGCCACAGATTCTCAGTTGGATTGAGGTCTGTGCTTTGATTAGGCCATTCCAAGACATTTAAATGTTTCCCTTTAAACCACTCCAGTGTAGCTTTAGCAGTATGTTTAGACTCATTGTCCTGCTGGAACATGAACCTTTGTCCCAGTCTCAAACCTCTGGCTGACTCAAACAGGTTTTCCTCCAGAATTGCCCTGTATTTAGTGCCATCCATCTTTCCTTCAGTCCTGACCAGCTTTCCTGTCCCTGCAGATGAAAAATATCCCCACAACATGATGCTGTCACCACCATGCTTCACTGTAGGAATGGTGTTCTCAGGGTGTTGGGTTTGCGCCACATATGGCATTTCCCATGATGGTCAAAAAGTTCAATTTTAGTCTCATTTGACCAGAGAATCTTCTTCCATGTGTTTGGGGAGTCTGCCACATGCTGTTGGGCAAACTCCAAATGTGTTTTCTTTAATCAGTGGCTCTTTTCTGGCCACTCTGCCATAAAGCCCCACTCTGTGGAGTGTACGGCTTAAAGTAGTCTAATGGACAGATACTCCCGTCTCCACTGTGGATCTTTGCAGCTCCTTCAGTGTTATCTTTGGTGTTTTTGTTGCATCTCCAATTAATGCCCTCCTTGCCCAGTCTGTGAGCTTTGGTGGGCGGCCTTCTCTTGTCAGGTTTGTAGTGGTGCCACATTCTTTCCATTTTGCTACAGTGGTGCTTGAAAGTTTGTGAACCCTTCAGAATTTTCTATATTTCTGCATAAATATGACCTAAAACATCATCAGATTTTTACACAAGTCCTAAAAGTAGATAAAGAGAACCTAGTTAAACAAATGAAACAAAAATATTATACTTGGTCATTTATTTATTGAGGAAAATGATCCAATATTACTTATCTATGGGTGGCAAAAGTATGTGAACCTTTGCTTTCAGTATCTGGTGTGACCCCCTTGTGCAGCAATAACTGCAACTGAACGTTTGCGGTAACTGTTGATCAGTCCTGCACACCGGCTTGGAGGAATTTTAGCCCATTCCTCTGTACAGAACAGCTTCAACTCTGGGATGTTGGTGGGTTTCCTCACATGAACTGCTCGCTTCAGGTCCTTTCACAACATTTTGATTGGATTAAGGTCAGGGCTTTGACTTGGCCATTCCAAAACATTAACTTTGTTCTTCTTTAACCATTCTTTGGTAGAACAACTTGTGTGCTTAGGGTCGTTGTCTTGCTGCATGACCCACTTTCTCTTGAGATTCAGTTCATGGACAGATGTCCTGACATTCTCCTTTAGAATTTGCTGGCATAATTCAGAATTCATTGTTCCATCAATGATGGCAAGTCATTCTGTCCCAGATGCAGCAAAACAGGCCCAAACCATGATACTACCACCAGCATGTTTCACAGATGGGATAAGGTTCTTATGCTGGAATGCAGTGGTTTCCTTTCTCCAAACATAGCACTTCTCATTTAAACCAAAAAGTTCTATTTTGGTCTCATCCATCCACAAAACATTTTTCCAGTAGCCTTCTGGCTTGTCCGCGTAATCTTTAACAAACTGCAGATGAGCCACAATGTCCTTTTTGGAGAGCAGTGGCTTTCTCCTTGCAACCTTGCCATGTACACCATTGTTGTTTAGTGTTCTCCTGATGGTGGACTCATGAACATTTAACATTAGCCAATGTGAGAGAGGCCTTCAGTTGCTTAGAAGTTACCTTGGGGTCCTTTGTGACCTCACCGACTATTACACGCCTTGCTCTTGGAGTGATCTTTGTTGGTCGACCACTCCTGGGGAGGGTAACAATGGTCTTGAATTTCCTCCATTTGTACACAATCTGTCTAACTGTGGATTGGTGGAGTCCAAACTCTTTAGAGATGGTTTTGTAACCTTTTCCAGCCTGATGAGCATCAACAACGCTTTTTCTGAGGTCCTCAGAAATCTCCTTTGTTCGTGCCATGATACACTTCCACAAACATGTGTTGTGAAGATCAGACTTTGATAGATCCCTGTTCTTTAAATAAAACAGGATGCCCACTCACACCTGATTGTCATCCCAATGATTGAAAACACCTGACTAATTTCACCTTCAAATTAACTGCTAAACCTAGAGGTTCACATACTTTTGCCACTCACAGATATGTAATATTGGCTCATTTTCCTCAATAAATAAATTACCAAGTATAATATTTTTTTGTCTCATTTGTTTAACTGGGTTCTCTTTATCTACTTTTAGGACGTGTGTGAAAATCTGATGTTTTAGGTCATATTTATGCAGAAATATAAAAATTCTAAAGGGTTCACAAACTTTCAAGCACCACTGTATAATGGATTGAATGGTGCTCCCTGGCATATTCAAAGTTTGGCATATTTTTATAACCCAACCCTGATCTATACTTCTCCACAACTTTGTCTCTGACCTGTCTGGAGTGCTCCTTGGTTTTCATGTTGCTTGCTTAGTAATGTTGCAGAGTCAGGGTCCTTCCAGAACAGGTTGATTTATACAGACATCATGTGACAGATCATGTGACACTTTGTTTGCATACAGGTGGATCTTAATCAACTAATTATGTAACTTATGAAGTGAATTGGTGACTTATGAAGTGAATTTTCATCTTATTGTTTGTATCTCACACACACACACACACACACACACACACACACAAAAAAAAAAAAAAAAAATTACACCTTTTAAGCTGTAGGCATGTTGTGTAAATAAAATGGTGCTAACCCCCCCAAAAAAATCCATTTTAATTCCAGCTTGTAATGAAACAAAACAGGACAACCACCAAGGGGGATGAATACTTTTGCAAGACACCGTATCTATCTATCACAGACCTGTAATGAATAAACAATACCCAAACATAGAGGTCACACTGCTTCAAGTGTGAATGCCAGTGAGACAGCATCCTCAGTTGACCTCTTTGGAAGCGAACTGGTATTGGTCCAGACAAGGGGGAGTATACTTTTTACATATGTTTGGACAAATTGTTCAAAGTATTTCAGAACTATGGGGGTCAGGGACACACAAGAATATCTATTAAAGAAGACAGTTTCGAACCAACTCAATTTGACTTTGCAAGGATATACTGGTGATAATATCACTACAGAGACTGAATACTATTATAATTATTCCTACTCCATTCTGGCCTCACATTACAAACCGCAACTTAGACCTGTTTATGAATGGTAAAGGTTTGGCGTTAGTGGTCATAGCTTTCTTTATTCATGACATTCATGTGAAAACCAGCCATCCATTATCTGTAGCCACTTATCCTGTACAGGGTCGCAGGCAAGCTGGAGCCTATCCCAGCTGACTATGGGCGAGATGTGGGGTACACAACTCAATTTGACTTTGCAAGGATATACTGGTGATAATATCACTACAGAGACTGAATACTATTATAATTATTCCTACTCCATTATGGCCTCACATTACAAACCGCAACTTAGACCTGTTTATGAATGGTAAAGGTTTGGCGTTAGTGGTCATAGCTTTCTTTATTCATGACATTCATGTGAAAACCAGCCATCCATTATCTGTAGCCACTTATCCTGTACAGCAGGGGTCTTCAATCCTATCCACAAAGGGCCAGTGTGGCTGCAGGCTTTCATTCCAACCAAGCAGGAGCTACACCTGATTTCACTTGTTTAATCATTTCACCCTCGTCTCCAGTCAACAATCAAGTGAGCCTCCAATTTGGCTGTAATGAAAGCCTGCAGCTACACCGGCCCTTTGCGGATAGGATTGAAGACCCCCTGCTGTACAGGGTCGCAGGCAAGCTGGAGCCTATCCCAGCTGACTATGGGCGAGATGTGGGGTACACAACTCAATTTGACTTTGCAAGGATATACTGGTGATAATATCACTACAGAGACTGAATACCATTATAATTATTCCTACTCCATTATGGCCTCACATTACAAACCGCAACTTAGACCTGTTTATGAATGGTAAAGGTTTGGCGTTAGTGGTCATAGCTTTCTTTATTCATGACATTCATGTGAAAACCAGCCATCCATTATCTGTAGCCACTTATCCTGTACAGCAGGGGTCTTCAATCCTATCCACAAAGGGCCAGTGTGGCTGCAGGCTTTCATTCCAACCAAGCAGGAGCTACACCTGATTTCACTTGTTTAATCATTTCACCCTCGTCTCCAGTCAACAATCAAGTGAGCCTCCAATTTGGCTGTAATGAAAGCCTGCAGCTACACCGGCCCTTTGCGGATAGGATTGAAGACCCCTGCTGTACAGGGTCGCAGGCAAGCTGGAGCCTATCCCAGCTGACTATGGGCGAGATGTGGGGTACACCCTGGACAAGTCGCCAGGTCATCACAGGGCTGACACAGAGACAAACAACCATTCACACATTCATTCACACCTACGGTCAATTTAGAGTCACCAGTTAACCTAACCTGCATGTCTTTGGACTGTGGGGGAAACCGGAGCACCCGGAGGAAACCCACGCAGACACGGGGAGAAGATGCAAACTCCACACAGAAAGGCCCTTAATTGGATTAAGATTTTGTACTATGATTCAAGGGCATCAGTATTGACAAATCACATAGTGTCAAAACAATTTCCTCTCTCCAGAGGTACAAGACAAGGATGTCCCTCATCACCCCTCCTTTTTGTATTGGCTATAGAACCTTTGGCTATTGCAATCAGAAACAACCCTGAGATAACCGGTATTAATATAAATGATATTGAGAATAAAATAGCACTCTTTGCTGATGATGTGGTTGTCTTCCTGACCAACCTGAAGCAATCTGTACCTGCCCTATTGAGATGTATAGAAACATTTGGGAGTTTGTCTGGCTATAAAGTTAATGCAACAAAATCTACGATTATATTTTTGAAAGACTCAGAAAGACTAACTCCACCGCTATACACTCCCTTCCAGAATGTCCAGGATAGTTTTACTTATCTTGGTGTTAAAATTACACCAACAATAGAATCATTGATACCTACTAACTATGACCCCATAGTTGAATCTGTGATAGGCTCTATAAACAGATGGAAATCCCTGCCACTGTCCATGATTGGACGCATTAACGTTCTGAAAATGAATACTCTTCCTAAGCTCCTTTACCTCTTTCAAACCATTCCACTTGCTCCTCCTACCAACTTTTTTGCAAAAATGAGGCAGATCTTTTGTAATTTTATTTGGAACGATAGACGCCCCAGGTTACGCATGACTCTGTTGTATTTACCATATGATAGGGGTGGGCTAGGAGTCCCTTTTCTCCAAGGATACTATTGGGCTGCACAATTGAGAGCAGCTTCATACTGGTTTGATAGTACAACATTCCCTAACTGGGCAAGGTTTGAGGAGAATACAACCTCCAAAATCCCCCTCAAGTTATATCTTTATTCAGCTAAACTTTCTCTTTTGAAAAAACTTACCTTGAACCCTTTTGTTAGAAATACAGTGATAGTGTGGCATGATGTTTTGAATTACTTAAAAGAAAATGCCGCTCTCTCTCTCAATTCACTCCCATTTGGGGAAATAGAAATTTTACACCAGGTACCTATGATTGTGGCTTTAAGATATGGGCTAATAAGGGTATCAATAAAATATCAAATCTTTATGATAGAGATGTCCTTTTAAGTTTTACTGATATCAAGCAAAGGTTTAACATTGATGCCAAGCACTTTTTCAAATATTTACAGATTAGACATTTCATAACACAAATTCAAAATTCCTTAAGCCTGCCCTTCTTGAACTCTATTGAAATGATAGCTGTGAATTATTGTGGTACACCTGGACTTATTTCTCGGTTCTACCAAATTATTATTACAAAATCAAAAGAATCCTCAGATGATAAAAGACGTGCCTGGTGTTTAGATCTTAAGGAAGATATTACTGTTGAAGAATGGAAGTATGTATGCTTACAGAGCCAAGTTCAAACGATAAATACACGGTTTAAGTTACTTCAGTACAAATGGCTGATGAGAATATATCACTCCAGTAGTACAACATCGCATTGATCCTAACACACCTGATCTATGTGTTAAATGTGGTACACATAAAGGGACTCTATTTCATTGTCTTTGGGAATGCTCCATTATCCAAGAATTTTGGAAGGAAAATAATTACAATTTTGTCTAAGATTACTGATGCACATCTTCCACTATGTCCTAAGCTCTGTATACTGGGACTTTTCCCAGAAAATTGTGCACTCAGTAAGTATGAGAAATCAATGGTCATATATTGTTTACTTGAAGCAAAACATAAAATTGCTCTGTCGTTGAGATCAGTAGTATGTACAGGTTAAGGTGGTATTCCCTGCTTGGCATTTTGCCTGTCGCACCTCCTCCAGTGCACTTTGGGTCAGATGCAGGGTCGTCAGCTGGTGCCACCCTTCTCTGATGTTTCGCCCCCTAACCAGTACATCTCCAGGTGGGGGGGCAAGTGGCATCTTGGGACGTCTCCCTACCACTCCCTGCATCTAACCCTACTGGGGTGTCTGACCCCATCTACTGTCCTTCCTCCTTAACCACAACCAGTAGCTTGCTTTTTCCGCCTCTCCTGCTAGCTCCTTGATTGCTCGCTGCAATCTTGCCCCTGTTGTTCCTAGAGCATGGAGAAGCTGGATCGCCGACCTGGCAACGAAACCCCTGCACCCGACCTCCACTGGGTGGATGGATGCTGCCCACCCTGCCTCTTTGCACTCTGCTGCCAGCTCGGTGTACTTGAGCCACTTGATCTCGTGTGCAGATAATATTCCCTCTTCCCACGGCACGGTTAACTCGATGATGAGGACACGCTTGGCAGCTGTTGACCACATCACGATGTCTGGTCTTAGGATTGATTGCACAATCTCACTTGGGAAGGTGAGCTGCCTGTCCAGGTCAACACGCATCTCCCACGCCTTCCCAGGGGTTAGCAATGATCTTGCCTGACTGCCTTGTGGCTTTTGCTGGATCTCCCCTGGTCGTACGAAAGAGATGCTAGTCGTTTGGCTGCCTGCTGAGGAGTTAGCAGCTGTTCTTCTCATCTCCAGGTACTCAGCCAACTTTCTAAGCACTTGATTGTGCCGCCATCTAAGACGTCCTTGTAACAGTGCCACTCTGCATGATGCCAGGATGTGTTGAAGGCCTGCTTTGTCACTTTCACACAGAGGGCATCTGTCCTCGCTTCCGAACCATGTGGAGAGGTTCTGAGGGCACGGGAGGGTGTCGTACGCTGCCCTAACCATGAAGCTGAGCCGTGCCTGTGGGGCTTGCCAGATGTCCTGCCAGGTTACGACCCTGTGGATAATATCCTCCCACCGGGTCCATGCCCCTTGCTTGCCCTGGGACACAGCTTTGCTGAAGTACTGCTCTTGCTCCACACGGGCCACTTCTTCCACGATCATGGCCTTTCTCTGCTGTCTTGAGGCTTTTGACCAGAATCTTACTGGTTCCCCGAAGCCGACTCCAGCCCGGCCTTCCTGCACTCTCCCGGTGATCTCTCTGTGCTGCAGCCTACTGACAGCCTGATTCACTTCTGACTGGGCCCTCCATTTGTGCCCCGTTCTAATGGCTACTGCCACGGCTCTTACTGCAGGGTCCCTGGACTCCTTGATTTCAAACACCAGGCGGGCCTTTTCCTGTTTGTACCCCAGACACACTGACTTCAGCGGAAGCTGAAGTGCATTTCTTCCAAAGAGTCCTGCATTGGAGCAGCAGCGCGGGAGACCCAACCATTTCCTTATGAAGGTGTTTGCAATACTGTCTAGCCTGCTGACCATGGTGTATGGAATTTCACAGACTTTAAGTGGCCACATCACACGCTGGAATAATGTGAACTGGTAGCACCACAATTTAAACTTCCCAGGGAGTTGGCTGCTATCAATCCTGGCCAGGCCACGCCCCAGCTGTTGTTGCACCAGCTTGCCCATCTGCCTGTCAGAGAGATCAGCAGTGTATTCTCTTCCAAGGCTTCTAATAGGCTGTTCTGACAGCAGGGGTATCCTCTCCCCCCCTGCCCTGAACACCATCCCATCAGACCTTACTCCTCTCCTAATTGACAGGCTCCGGGACTTAGCTGGCTTTATCCTCATTCTTGCCCATTGCGTAAGCTCATCCAGGCATTTGAGGACCCTTGCTGTACACGGAGCGGTCTGTAAAATACTCGTCACATCATCCATGTACCTTCTCAGGGCAGGAAGTCTTTCTCCAGACAGCAGCCTCACGCCTCCAACCACTTGTCTTGCTCCACGGAGAATAAGCTCAAAGGCAGCCACGAAGAGTATGGGTGAAATTGCACAGCCCATTGCGATGCCCACCTCCAGCTGTTGCCACCTTGTTACAGAGCCTTCTCAGGTGAAGCACATGTGGAAGTTACCAAAGTATTTGGTTATGATGGTGCTAACAGATGTTGGGACGTGAAAGAACTCCATTGCGTAGTCAATCACCTTGTGTGGTACTGACCCATATGCATTGGCCAAGTCTAGCCACACCACATGAAGGTCAGTGTGCTCCCTCTTGGCCTGCTGGATCTGCTCCCAGATCACAGCTGAGTGCTCAGTACACCCTGGGAACCCTGGAATCCCTGCCTTCTGGCAACTCGTGTTGACATACTCGTTGCCCTTCAAGAAGCTGGTCATTCTCCTTGCGAGGATCGAGAAGAACAGCTTCCCCTCCACGTTCAGTAACGCAATGCTTCTGAACTGATTGATGGTGGTAGAATTCAACTCTTTAGGGATGAATACTCCAACTGCCTGCTGCCACTCGGCTGGGACTGACCCCTTTTTCCAAGCCACCCTCATGAGCCTCCACAAGATTTCAGCCACTTGTGGGCAGTTCTTGTAGAACTTATAGGAGAGCCCATTTGGTCCGGGTGCTGAGACTGATCTTGCTTTCCTCAGAACCTCTACAAGCTCGCTTCGTCTAGGTGGAGAAATGTCAAAGGCGATGATCGGTGGTGGTGGACGTGGTATATAGCCTGGGGAACCAAGTGGTGTGTCTCTGGCTGCGTCGGTGTAGTGGGTCTTTGCATATTGCTCCAGCTCTTCCTTGGAGATGTCCAGCTTTCCACTCCGTTTCTCATCGAGCAGCTGTTTGGCATACCTGAATGGGTCCTGGAAAAAGGCTCTTCTCTCCTTCTCCTTTCTCTTTCTCCGCTTCCTGATCCGGTCTGCATGGCGAAGTTTCGCAAGCTTCTGCTTTAGGTCATCCCAGAGTAGCTTGAGACCTGGTTTCTCCTCCGGGGTTGCTTTCCTCCACCTTTTCCGAAGGTGGCGTCTATTGCATAAGAGCTCCTCGATCTGTTTCTCCCTTCGCCCTTTCTGGGTTGGAAGTAGGCATATGGCTCGCTTCCCCGTGATTTCTCCGAACCTTTCTTTACACTCCTGAAAGCAGATGTTACTGAGAGCCCTCAGCTTGTCCTCAACTTTACCTCGCAAGGCATGTTCCAGGATGCCGCTCAGGTCTCTGTCAAGTTTGCTCCATGCCTCTCTCTCCTTTGCCGTCGGCCACTTGATCCTGCCGCGCTGCTCTAGCTGCTTGGGCTTACTTCCTGCTTGTGTGGCTGAATCAGGGACAGTATGTCCACCATCCAGGCTTGCTGTCTCCATCTCTTGCCCCGTCTCCTCTACTGTCGCCCTTCCCGCACTGTCGGGTCCTGCTGCACTGTGGTTTGCTCCCTGGCTTTGGGTCCCTTTCGTCTGACCTGCCGAAGCAGTGCGATTGTGCTGTCTGGGCTGCCTGCTACACTTCATCCTTCCTTGATGGATATGCAAGCCTCTGAGTGAGGTCACTTTCTGCCACCCACAACTACACTTCCGGAGGAACTTCTAGTAGTCCTTATCCATTCCGTTCATTGCCATTTGGTCCGTCCTGGTGGGCCCTTCTTCCACCCCGCCTCTCAAAGGGCCCTCGGGTTGTTTTCTCTCATTTGTCTTCGTAGTCAGTAAGGATCTATGTATAGGCCAAGTAAGCAAATGTGGGCTGAAGGACTATTACACTGTATACACAGCAAATTCCCCAGTGTAGAATTAACACTTTCAGAGTTAATTTGTGACCAATTGGACATATATAAACACTCTGGGTGTTAATTCAACACTGGGGATTTTGCTGTGTAGCCATGGAAAAATTGACATACATTATCAAGGGGAAATATAACAGATTTTTTAAGATCTGGGATTCGTTTATGGGGTTTTTGGAGAGAGAGAGGGTTTGTCTGGGACTGTGTAGTTTAATTTCTATTTTTGCTCATGTTTTTTTTTTGTCTCACTAACTAATGTTAATTTCCAGATTTTTACTTACTGTTGTCTTTGGTGACTGTGTCTGTTAATGTGCCTTCTTGTTCTTGTTGCTTTGTTTTGTTTTTGTATGTGTTTGTCAATTAAGGGAAAAATCAATAAAGATATTTGTTAAAAAAAAAAAAAAGGCCCTTGCTGTCGGCCACTGGGCTCGAACCGAGGACCTTTTTGCTATGAGGTGACAGTGCTAACCACTACACCACCATGATGCCCTGTGAAAACCACTTGTTACAGTAGAATTATTACAAATTTTGCATGAAATCAGCTTACACAAAGTATTAATCCAGAGGACCAGGATAGTGATCAGACAAAAACTATTATAGGCCACATTGAAAAGATTTGGTTGGTTGGTAGGCAAAGAGATTAGACCAAGAGACTTGACCAAGCACTCTTTTATACCGAGTCATTGCTTGATGCCATTATAAACAGTGACCCTATTCCCTCACTGACCCCAACTCTATTGTTTCAAATTCATTTTCATAATCCATTATGTTTCATAATCCTGGCTGCCAGACAAACTGACTCCCATAGCCTTGTGGAGATAAGCTTATTTACACACACACACACACACACACACACACACACACTCACTCTCTCTCGCTCTGTGTGTGTGTGTTCTCATGTTTAGCCACGTGTCTCATGTTCCATCCAAACCTGTATAAAGTTACTGTTTTCTCTGTTTCAAGCCAACAGACCAGTGAACAGAGAGCAACAATGAAGATCTGGCTTCTGCTGTTTCTGCTTCTGCCACACGTCCTAGGTACTGATGATAATCATAACTTTATTCTTCATACTTTCATTTTCTGGATGTAATTAAGGATTTGTTGTAGTAGTAGTAGTAGTAGTAGTAGTACAAAACATTTTAGATTTCTAAATATAACTTTTCCAACAACAACAAAAAAAAAAAGTGTTCGAGAAAAATGTTTGCTCAATATAATATTTTGGGGGTTAAAAAAAATCAAATTATCTCTAAAATTCAACCCATTTAATGTATTTATAATTTTAATATTCATCAAGTTCACAGAAAACATTTTGTAATTTTGTGTATTTAATGTAAAAAAACATGATTTGCACATAATGCGAAAATGCATTTTTCAAACTTCTCAGAAAATAAAAATTTAAATGTTCTTTATTTTCTGAAAGTTTTGTATCTATTTCGCAACAGTACAACTAATACAAAAATAAGAAAAAAAATCGATAATACTGTGCTGTCGTGGTTTTAAACAGTTTGAAATTTAATGAAGAGTTTTAAAAAGATACTATCCTGGGTATTACCACTGTTCTTCTGAAAACCTCTCAAGAACTGCCTTAGGGTTTTGCTGGTGTATGTGTTTGAGAAAGAAGCTCAATAATAACATAGTCGTGGCACTATGGAAACACGTTTGACATGAGAAACAAGTTAAATTGGATTTTAAGAAGTATAACTGTATAACTGGGTGAGGATACAGTGGTCTTGAAGTAATACTGGTGTCTGTTAATCCAATAGCAATATCCAGGCAATGAAAAGGTTTCTCTCCTGGAGATGACTTCCCGGTATTGAGACACAAGTGTGATTCATGATTTCAAATGATTGTTCCCTAGGTGTTGCAGCAATGACTAAAATTGACTGCTATGGGGAGGATTTTTTCACGGTGAGGAACATGGTCTTGCATTGTAGAAGCAAAGTTAAACAGGCGTGTTACACCAGATGTAAGCAGCACTGCACTTCACTGTACTTATCATAAATCGTAAATGGTTAAAGTGTGCTCTCTGGAACAACAGGGTACTGGTCCAGCAGAACTGTTCCACTATATGCAAAAGCTGATCAAATAGGTATTTGAGAGTATGTATGAATGAACATTAATTTCATCCTACATGAGTTTGTGAAAGGGATATTTCATCTGTAGAAGCTTTCAGTCATGACAGACAGCAATTATACAAAGCATAAAAGAAATATTTTTTGATTGATTTCAATTGAAATGTAGATTTTGTGTTGAAAACTATTTGGCATATATGAGACCTAGTCTTAATTAAACATTATTCAAACTATCCGTTCTTCATATCTGTTTCTTTCTGGATGTGTTCTGTCTAGCATCTGGAGAAAAGGGCTGCATTCAGAAAGGGTTCTGTCAGAGAGCTGGCTGGACATGCTGCTACACAGACCTCTGCAATGCCTAGCTTTAACACCAGAGAGAGAGAGAGAGCGCTAGCTGGGCATCAAGCGCTAAATAATAATAATAATAATAATAATAATAATAATAATAATAATGCATTTCTGTACTTCATTGACTCTTCTGCATTTTGTCTGTACAAACATGATTGACATGGCATAATAAAGGCGACATCTAAATAATTTCTGTATGAGTCACACTCATTTTAAAATACAGCACATTCTTTTTTGTGTATGCAAGGGAGTGAGGAGTTCAAGTTCCCACATCAGAGTTCTGCCATTTCTTCCTTGATTACCATGAACTGGCCTAGTGGCAGTGTTGTAGTTGAGTCACGAAACCTAGAGTCTGAATCCAGTCTCAAGTCCCCAGTGTTCAAGTCCAAGTCATTAAAAATATTTTGAGTTGAGTCGAGTCCAAGAACAAGACTCGGACCGCACCATTTGATGGTGGCTGTTTTAGCACCATTAACATTAGTTTGTTCCTGAACATGATGATGATGCCCTTTATTGTCACTAGTCACATGTACCAGCGAAATTAGCCGTCAACCTGTCCGTACATATACAACATACAATTGACATAGGGTAGATAGGACAGGAAGACAGGGATGAAGATAAAAAGGAAACACAACATGAGGAGAGATAAGGAAAAAAAAGAAACCCCCCCCCCACACTATGCTCCTGTCAGGAGTACAGTGTGGGAACATTTAAAAAACCTTTGCAGAAGCACACAACACCACAAGTACACTTTAAACACGGGACTTGAGGGGGGGAATCAGGGGTAGAGGGGGAGGGGGGAGGTAATCCAGCGCAAGCAAGCAGCCGTCCGCTCCTGCAGCCATGAAGGCGCTGGTCACGCACCCGCTTGTCACACCGGGGGTAAAAATGGTGACTGCGGAAAGTTAGAGAAGGAATGCAAGAGTGTCTCCCGGCAGTGACCTTCAGGGGGAAATGTTTCCTCAGCAACAGCCTAAACCAAGGTCGTAACATGACGTACAAACAGGTGAATGTGCACTCTTTTTATCAGGGAGTGTGCAATATTCTGTCAGAGATGGTTGGGAGACGGATGTAAGTGCAGAAGGTGTGTTGTTAATACAAGTGAAGACAGGTAAACAATCCAGAACGGCAGGCAAAATCATAAAATAGTGAAAGAGGCAATAGGTCGAGCAAGACACAAACAGGCTATCGTAGACTCGGCTGAATCAAAGACGAGAAACAGGAAATCAGGGATTGGGAAACCAAACAAGGAAATAAGGCTTGATAATGTGCTCTCACAGTTTTTATATAGGCGCGCTGATTGTGCCTTAATCCTGTGCAGGCGTGAGACGTTTACGGCACACACATGAGAGTCCACTTGGCGTGTGCGCTGTCCAGAGTGTGCCCAAAAGTTTATCTGATGCCCGCACCAAGGTGCGCAGGTGTGACACACTTGCACGAAATTAGTGTAAAAATGTATGTAGATATAAATATCTTATGGCAAATTATTATGGCATGTTACAAAAAATTAAGAAAAAATCAGAGTCCTCATCTCCAATTTACAAGTCTAAATGCAGTTAATTCACAACTCTGAGTCAAGTCATGAGTCCTTAAATTTAGGGCATGAGTTAGACTCAAGTACTACAAGCCTGTCTAGTGGTAAGCATGTCCGCCTCTCAACCAGGAGATCGCAAGTTCTACTTGTGGTCGGGTCATACCAAAGACCATCATAAAAATGTCAAACTCTTGTGGTTACCAGAGGACCAACTCTGCCCCCACTGTAACACTAGCTATGTAAGTGGCAAGAGTCTGAGGGCTATATAGACGGTGGCAATCTCCGTTTCATGCGCCTTAATGGCCTGGTTAATACTGGGATGGGAGACTTCCTAGGAAGACCATGTCCCGGCACAGGAGGGGCTCTGATGTGACTTTCTGACTTGTTTACAAAAGGTCCAGATAAGGAACAAATATGACTAAATTGTGACAACAGTTATCATTTAATGCTTAAACAGTTTATGGCGGTAAATAGAAGCAATTGAAGTGGTGTTTTGTAAAAGTGTTTCTTGTTACCACTTGTGAGTAATGCCCATGGAGTCAGCAAATTAAACTTACTGAATTTGGCACAGAGAGAATAAACAATTCTGTCCATTCCGTTTTTCATCATTTACTTTTTGTCATGACAACAACTTGCTAATCATTCATTAGGGTAAACAAAATAGAAAAATAAGTAAATGTCTCTAGCCTTGTACCTACTCTCTGGTCAAATGAGCCGCCTGCAGCTAAATGATTTATAGAAATGCACGATTGGGTAAGATTAGGATCTGCTACAGAAGAAACAATGATTTACAGTACTGTCCAAAATCTTCAGTACCTGATTTTTTTTCCATACAAACTTTGTTATAGATTTCTATTTTATGATTTCTACATTAAGTCAGTACAAAAACATTTTAGAGTCCAAATGTTCATTTCCCAGCACAAAATTAAATGATACAGGAGAAAAAAAAAAAGTTTGTATCTGAGCAACATATGTGAGAGAGCACTTTTCAGATTAACAAAGAAATCATCATGAAGGTTACTGGGTTTTGGTGCAAAATTAAGAAGCGAGTGTGACAGTCAAAGTGTCCAGAAGAACTGTGGCTGGTTCTGCAAGATGCTCAGTAAAACCTACAGCTCATTTCTTTATAAAAATGCACTCACTGTAATGTACCTGAGACTACTATATTTTTTTTTAAGCAAAGGTTCATCTTACACCAAACATTGACTTTTTTTCCCTGCATTACTGCTTACTGATGTTTATGGTAATTTTTTAATGTAGAAACGTTTAATTTCATTATTTTTGAAGGCATCTTTGCTCTACAGCATTCACGTGCCTAAGACTTTTGCACAGCACTGTACATACACATTAAAGTCACTGAACTACAGCCAGTTTTTCCAAGTACTCAGTTTGGTCTGCTGAAATACCTTGCTGGGTCTGTCTGCATCTGAACTCCACTTACCATAACATTTTTGTGACTTTATGTGCAAATAGTTAAATAGCACTATAACTGGTGAAACTGCCCTGGACTCAGAATGGAAGACAAGCCATTCTCCCTATTACAAGTTAATGTACCATCAAAATGATTTTGAAGCTGATATTTTAAGTTAATGCGAATGTTAAGTTCATGTTGTTTTGCAGTTAAACCTCTAAAGATGCATACTCATAAGCTCTTGTTAAAACATCATCCATCCATGATCCGTAGCCGCTTATCCTGTGCAGGGTCGTGGGCAAGCTGGAGCCTATCCCAGCTGACTACGGGCGAGAGGCGGGGTACACCCTGGACAAGTCACCAGATCATTGCAGGGCTGACACAGAGACAAACAACCATTCACACTCACATTCACACCTACGGTCAATTTAGAGCCACCAGTTAACCTAACCTGCATGTCTTTAGACTGTGGGGGAAACTGGAGCACCCGGAGGAAACCCATGCAGACACGGGGAGAACATGAAAACTCCGCACAGAAAGCCCTTCGTTGGCCACTGGGCTCAAACCCAGAACCTTCTTGCAGTAAGGCAACAGTGCTAACCACTACACGACCGTGTCGCCCTCTATTAAAACAAGTCATACTTTTTGACTATATTATATACAGTTATAAAAGAGACATTCACTATTTCCCTGTCCAGACTGACCCAGATAGGAATGTTTTCAACTCAAGGTTTCTTCCTATAGACTGTTTGCACTTACCGTACATCACGAATCTCCCATGATGCTCTCCAATTTTGCTGTGTCTGCCATCTTTGTGGTAAAGCGTCCATGGCGACTGAGGAGAGTACATTGGCGAACTGTAATTTTTTCACAAATATATCACGAATTGAGGAATAGCGACAAGGTCAGATACAGGGAAAAGATAAAGAATGTTCAGGAGCAGATCTGTACAGCAATGTTGTAGAGTATGAAGATGATGTATGGATGTGGCCGAGTGTGAATTATACAGACATCGTGAATTACCTGGTGTTAACTACTAGCTTCGTCACTGGGAAGCAAATGAAAGCGTACAAAAGTTGAGCGCAAGTTTACTGTAAGGATCTAGTAGGTTCCTGATGTGGGCAAATGTTACACAAAACACAACCCCCCCCCCCAAAAACTAATTATTGACGTCTTCTAAGGCAACATTTTACCGAGCTCAACTACCTACATTTTACTGGGGCTTTGCGCTATGCATTTGTAACTGCAATATAAATTGGAGTAGCGCTTACATGTATATCACTTACAGTAAGTCACATCTTCATATATATTTTGTCTATGATTCACATAAATGGTAGAAATATAAACTTGCCCTTTACGAAATGATCTGCACATACTCATACATATTTGTAGCTGGTCTCTTATGTCTGATCTGTTCGGATTTGCAAGCCATTGTCTCTGTTGTCTAAGCATGAGATCTTCCATTTGGGGTCTCATCTCATTCTCATTATCTCTAGCCACTTTATCCTGTTCTACAGGGTCGCAGGCAAGCTGGAGCCTATCCCAGCTGACTACGGGCGAAAGGCGGGGTACACCCTGGACAAGTCGCCAGGTCATCACAGGGCTGACACATAGACACAGACAACCATTCACACTCACATTCACACCTACGGTCAATTTAGAGTCACCAGTTAACCTAACCTGCATGTCTTTGGACTGTGGGGGAAACCGGAGCACCCGGAGGAAACCCACGCGGACACTGGGAGAACGTGCAAACTCCACACAGAAAGGTCCTCGCCGGCCACGGGGCTCGAACCCGGACCTTCTTGCTGTGAGGCGACAGCACTAACCACTACACCACCGTGCTGCCCCATTTGGGGTCTTTCTCGCATTTTAACCGTAGGTAAACTAAACAATCTGATTCCAGCCTTAGCAGAATTGTTTGAGCGGCCGATAACTGCGCAAATTTGTGGTATTTCATATTAAGGTACTCGTTGCTACGCATGTGTTATTCCACAAAGATGGCGGACATGGCTAAATCAAAGAGAGTCATGGGACATGTGACATGTGCAAACAATGTCATTTCAAGGAGATTTTCTTGCCACCATCACCTCGAATTTGTTCATTAGAGATAAATGTATACATTTCTTATATTAGGATTTCTGTAAAGCTGCTTTGTGACAATACTCATTGCTAAAAGTGCTATATAAATAACATTTAACTGAACTGAATCAAAAAGAAGAGAGAATGGACATTAATATTTATAATGCGATAATTTCTGCACCATAGAAGAAATAAGAACTCCGAAACCTTTCTGCAGCCATTTGAAACCCAAAAATAGAAAATAAATGCAATTTATTTTTCACCTAGCAGATATTGTTGAAGGAGGCCCTTGATGCAGAAATTGAAGGGTTTAAAAAAATTTTTTTTGAAACATTTTAGTAAGTTTTTATAGAAATGTTGTAATATTGCAACATTGGGCCAAGTTGGGAGTAGAATTTCTGTATTTGCACTCACATTGTCAGAACAAACATACAGAACAACTAAAGGTTTGTTTGCAGTGTGGATTGCTTCCAAAGCACTATACCAGTAAATATCATGAATAATAATTGCACAACAGTCATATGTTTATGAATCAATTTTTTAATTAAAAAAAACTAAATGAAAACTTTATACAAAACTGAATGAAAACTTTGTTAAAGAAACAGTGTCAAGTCAAGTTTATCTTTATAGCGCTTTTAACAATCAACATTGTCGCAAAGCAGCTTTACAGAATTTTAATGACTTTAAACATGAGCTAATTTTATGCCTAATCTATCCCCAATGAGCAAGCCTGTGGAGACGGTAGCCTGGGCCCGCCCATCCTAAGCGTGACGCAACACGAGGGCCTGTTCCGAGCTTAGTCTGGCCAGGCAGGCTATCTACAGCATTTCCAAGCTCCCAAAAAATCGGGAACCAATCAACTTTGAGCATCTCCAACGGCCCTGGGTAGAGGCGTGTTCAAGGCAGTGACGTAGTAGAACTGCGACCAGAAGCCATAGATTGTTTACAGAATCTATGCCGGAAGCGCTTCATTCACATCACGAACATGGAGCAGCAGCAAGCCTTTGACACAGCGGTAGATGCTGTATTGAAAGCATTCAACGAGAAGTTCTCATTGAAAATGGAGCAAAGAGCAGCCCTGGAGGTATTTATTGAAAGGAAGGACGTTTTCGCCTTGCTCCCGACCGGCTTCGGTAAGAGTTTAATCTACCAGTTAGCCCCGTCGCATCGCATATGTCAGAGGAAAGAGTGATGTGATTGGTTTAAGCTTCGTCACAGCCTTTTCTGGCTTCGACCAGTAGCAAACTGAGGCATTTCAGGGAGGCGGGTCAACCACGGGCTCTGGGAAACGGTTTGGCTTAATAGCTTGGCCAGACCAAATGCTCGGAGAGCTTTGAAGTCGCGTTAGCCAGGCTATGGAGACGGTGGCAAGGAAAAACTCCCTCAGATGACATGAAGAAACCTCGAGAGGAACCAGACTCAAAAGGGAACCCATCCTCATTTGGGTGATAACAGACAACGTGATAACATTTTAAACAGTTTTAACATGAAGTCTGTTTCGTTGATGTTATAACTCTTTATTGATGGAAACTTGAGTGCAAAACTGTTCATGACAACTACAGTCCTAAAGTTAGCAAGTCAACTGTAGTCCTCAGCCAGAAAAGCATTACTGTAAGTGTCCAGAGCGTCTTCCAAGTGTGGCTTTTGACTGTCCGTATGGGGCCGTCCTCCACAGGAGCAATGTGATGAGACTCCAACCAGACATAGGGCACCAGGATGGATCAGGCAGGTCTGAGGAGCAGGAGAGGTCAGCATCTTGATCTCAGGATTGACATGTAACTCAGAGGGACAGACAGAGTGGAGGGAGGGAGAAAAAGAGAGAAAACGCAGGTTGTTAGGTATGCCCAATGTCACCTGATGAGTAGGAACAATATACATTTTGCGCTGAGTACAAGCAGGGACTCCGGCAAAACTAACTATGATAGCATAACTAAAAGGGGAGAGCCAGAAGGTAGCACAGGCATGAGGGAGCCCCGGGACATACCGTAAAGCAGCAGCCACTACACCGTCAACAAACTCAAGTGAGCAAGTGAGTGGGGAGCTGACAGCATCCATACATCCCAGTTTACCAAAACACTCTATGCCTGAGGACCCTCCAGATCTACACCTTTACCTCATAAACACTATAAACAAAAGGCTTGACTAAACAGATATGTTTTCAGCCTAGACTTAAACACTGAGACTGTGTCTGATTCCCGAATCCATAACCATGTTCTGTCTGGCTTGTCTAATGTGTTCTCTAGTTAACATACTAAAAGGAGACCACTTACATTCCCACAGTCCAGAGCATTCACCCCTGTCCTTGAACCCATGCAACAACTATCCTCCAAAACATTCCACAACCAGTGTCTCCCCCTTTAGATATTTGAGCAAACAAATAAAGCCTAGAAAAAAACAGTTAACTATATTTTTTACTGATAAAATACAGGTATGGTTTCAAATACTGCTACTGAAAGACCACATCAAGAAATCATTTATTCATTCAGAATTACTCAAATCTGGTCTAAACTCAAAATGATAACGGATAAAACACATTTAGAAATTGTGAATCATCAAATACATTATATTTCTAAAAGTATTTTTTCCATATGTGAACATTTGAGAAGGGCAATGTCCCCATGTAATGTGCAAGGTGTACATGCTATTTTGACTACCATCCTCACCCAGTGTTGTTAAATTACAACAAAGACATAAGCTGAAAATCTAATTTGATTCATGCATTCCACAATAATTTAGTATTTACATGACCTAGACATTCTATCCATTCATTATCTGTAGCTGCTTATCCTGTCCTACAGGGTCGCAGGCAAGCTGGAGCCTATCCCAGCTGACTATGGGCGAGAGGCGGGGTACACCCTGGACAAGTAACCAGGTCATCGCAGGGCTGACACATAGACACAGACAACCATTCACACTCACATTCACACCTACAGTCAATTTAGAGCCACCAATTAACCTAACCTGCATGTCTTTGGACTGTGGGGGAAACCGGAGCACCCAGAGGAAACCCACGCAGACACAGGGAGAACATGCAAACTGCGCACAGAAAGGTCCTCGCCTCATTTGGGTGATAACAGACAACGTGATTGTAACATTTTTAACAGTAAGTCTGTTTTGTTGATGCTATAACTCTTCATTGATGGAAACTTGAGTGCAAAACTGTTCATGACAACTGCAGTCCTAAAGTTAGCGAGTCAGCTGTAGTCCTCAGCCATAAAAGCATTACTGTAAGTGTCCAGAGCGTCTTCTAAGTGTGACTTTCAACTGTCCGCATGGGGCTGTCCTCCACAGGAGCGATGTGATGAGAGGGAGTAAGTGGTAATGTGTAACTTAAACTATTTTATTTCAGAAAAGTAAAGAAAAATTTGATTTCCATGAAGGGGACCCGATAATGGAAAGACCAAGAAAACATAAGATATATGTGTTTGTTCTGTGTGTTTATTTGGCTGTGCTGAGAGCTCACAGTAGAGCGACTTTGGTCTGTTTATTTGCACTGTACATGTGCACGCAATCTTGCTGAGTCAGTGCGGCTTTGGTCCACAATAAACTCATTTCCCTTTCCCAAAAGTGCATACCTCAGGACACCAAACCTTACCGCACTACTTACCCACTGTAGATATTTAAAGTGAAACCTTAGTATGAGGACATCGAAATTCATTATACTGTACATTACTGAAGGGAAACTGAATTACATAAAAATGAATGCATATCCATACACACGCATGTACGTACAAGAAAATATATAAATACCACACAAAATTTAAGTACAAAATGATCACAATGCGCAAAGCTTCGAATTTTAAATCTGCTCAGCTGTTACAGGATGGCACAGCAGGTAGTATTGCTGCCTCACAGCTCCAAGACCCCTGCTTCAGTCCTGAGCTTGGGTTGCTGTGCGTGGCATTTTTCTGTTTGTTCATGTTTTCCCTACAGCCATAAGGGTTTTTTTTTTTCCCTCCAAAACCGGTCAGTAGGTTTACGTCTGCACACGCATGTGTGGTGCTCTGTGGACAGGGCTGTTTCTTGCTATAAGTGGTCACTTGTGGCTCTGTGGTTTTTAAAATGCACATTATATTTATTAAAAAAAAATCCTTAACATTAATAGCATTTAGCAGACACTCTTATCCAGAGCAATGTACAACATACCCAGAGCAGCCTGGTGAGCAGTTGGGGGTTAAGTGCCATGCTCAAAGGCACTTCAGCCATTCCTGCTGGTCTAGGGACTCAAGCCCATGACTCTTCGGTCCTAAAGCTACTTCTCTAACCACTAGGCCATGGCTTCCCCCAGTTGGTGAAAAAGATTAGGTATCAGACAGACAGACACAGGAGGCCCTCTTGTGGGTAAGAAAAGTATCAAAACTACCATTTACACAACTGAATTAGGCAATTATTGATGGCTTGACATTGACATTGTAATTGATTTTATCAACTTGCAAATTTGTATATATATATATATATATATATATATATATATATATATATATATATATATACACATATACACACACACACACTATATATACAGTGGTGCTTGAAAGTTTGTGAACTTTAGAATTTTCTATATTTCTGCATCAATATGACCTAAAACATCATCAGATTTTCACACAAGTCCTAAAAGTAGATAAAGAGAACCCAGTTAAACAAATGAGACAAAAATATTATACTTGGTCATTTATTTATTGAGGAAAATGATCCAATATCACATATCTGTGAGTGGCAAAAGTATGTGAACCTTTGCTTTCAGTATCTGGTGTGACCCCCTTGTGCAGCAATAACTGCAACTAAATGTTTCCGGTAACTGTTGATCAGTCCTGCACACCGGCTTGGAAGAATTTTAGCCCATTCCGCCGTACAGAACAGCTTCAACTCTGGGATGTTGGTGGGTTTCCTCACATGAACTGCTCACTTCAGGTCCTTCCACAACATTTTGATTGGATTAAGGTCAGGACTTTGACTTGGCCATTCCAAAACATTAACTTTATTCTTCTTTAACCATTCTTTGGTAGAACGACTTGTGTGCTTAGGGTCGTTGTCTTGCGGCATGACCCACCTTCTCTTGAGATTCAGTTCATGGACAGATGTCCTGACATTTTCCTTTAGAATTGGCAGTATAATTCAGAATTCATTGTTCCATCAATGATGGCAAGCCGTCCTGGCCCAGATGCAGCAAAACAGGCCCAAACCATGATACTACCACCGCCATGTTTCACAGATAGGATAAGGTTCTTATGCTGGAATGCAGTGTTTTCCTTTCTCCAAACATAATGCTTCTCATTTAAACCCAAAAGTTCTATTTTGGTTTCATCCGCCCACAAAACATTTTTCCAATAGCCTTCTGGCTTCTCCATGTGATCTTTAGCAAACTGCAGACGAGCAGCAATGTTCTTTTTGGAGAGCAGTGGCTTTCTCCTTGTAATCCTGCCATGCACACTATTATTGTTCAGTGTTCTCCTAATGGTGGACTCATGAACATTAACATTAGCCAATGTGAGAGAGGCCTTCAGTTGCTTAGAATTACTCTGGGGTCCTTTGTGACCTCACCGACTATTACATGCCTTGCTCTTGGAGTCATCTTTGTTGGTCGGCCACTCCTGGGGAGGGTAACAATGGTCTTGAATTTCCTCCATTTGTGCACAATCTGTCTGACTGTGGATTGGTGGAGTCCAAACTCTTTAGAGATTGTTTTGTAACCTTTTCCAACCTGATGAGCATCAACAACGCTTTTTCTGAGGTCCTCAGAAATCTCCCTTGTTCGTGCCATGATACACTTCCACAAACATGTGTTGTGAAGCTCAGACTTTGATAGATCCCTGTTCTTTAAATAAAACAGGGTGCCCACTCTCACCTGATTGTCATCCCATTGATTGAAAACACCTGACTCTAATTTCACCTTCAAATTAACTGCTAATCCTAGAGGTTCACATACTTTTGCCACTCACAGATATGTAATATTGGATCATTTTCCTCAATAAATAAGGCTACGTTCACACTGCAGGCTGAAGTGACTCAAATCCGATTTTTTCGCCCATATGTGACCTGTATCCGATCTTTTATTGACAATATGAACGACACAGATCCGATTTTTTCAAATCCGACCCAGGCCGTTTGGATATGTGGTCCTAATTCCGATTCCTATCCGCTCTTTTCACATGCGGCTTCAGTCTGAACCGCCAGGTCGCATTCATCCGACTTATACGTCATCAACAAGCCACAAACGTCACTATTCTGTGCTGAAGTAGGCGGCGGGTCTCTCAAAAAAAGTTACAACAACATGGCGCATAATCACGGGCGCAGATAGAGGGTGGGAGTCGTCCCACCCAGATTTAAATTCACCTCGTTCGGTCCCCCCCACTTATAGGGAGGAAAAAACGTCTGTGCTGTCTTTCTTTGCATAAGGCAAACCTCACGGAAAAATCAAAAGACTAATTACCATTCGGTTTATTGAGGTGCACAGCAGTGTATACATAGTTGCAACAACTCACATAAAACAAAGACTGATATTCGGTTGGTTGAGCTGCGCAGACTGCACAGGTTGCGAGCTCGAGCTTGGTTGCTATGGTAACCCACAACAAGTTTGACAGGCATATTGGGGTTGGGGTTGGTTTGTTGGCAGCTTTGTCCCCCCCCCACAGTTTTTTTGTCCCCCCAGTTCAAAAAACGTATCTGCGCCCCTGCGCATGACATCAATGCGAGGGACGCTTCGGGCTGTGAAGGTTCTGAATCTTCTCAGGGGAAGGACGTAGAGGTTAGGGAGCTGATTTCCATTTGGGGGGATACAGCTATTCAAGCTAGATTGGATGGGTCATACCGCAACCGGGCGGTTTTACTTCCGTAAACACTGGCCATGCTCACTGCATGTGACGTCGTCGTATCCTGCAATGCGCATGCGGAACACTTTTAGGTCGCTTTTCGTTCATACTGAGGATCACATACAAGTCGCATATATTTGTTAATGTGAACGACCTCACAAAAAAATCGGATTTCACAAAAAAATCGGAATTGAGCATTAAGCCTTGCAGTGTGAACGTAGCGTAAATGACCAAGTATAATGTTTTGTCTCATATGTTTAACTGGGTTCTCTTTATCTACTTTTAGGACTTGTGTGAAAATCTGATGACGTTTTAGGACATATTTATGCAGAAATATAGAAAATTCTAAAGGGTTCACAAATTTTCAAGCACCACTGTGTATAATAATAATAATATATATATATATATATAGGCGGCACGGTGGTGTAGTGGTTAGCACTGTCGCCTCACAGCAAGAAGGTCCTGGGTTCGAGCCCCGGGGCCGGCGAGGGCCTTTCTGTGTGGAGTTTGCATGTTCTCCCCGTGTCCGCGTGGGTTTCCTCCGGGTGCTCCGGTTTCCCCCACAGTCCAAAGACATGCAGGTTAGGTTAACTGGTGACTCTAAATTGACCGTAGGTGTGAATGTGAGTGTGAATGGTTGTCTGTGTCTATGTGTCAGCCCTGTGATGACCTGGCGACTTGTCCAGGGTGTACCCCGCCTTTCGCCCGTAGTCAGCTGGGATAGGCTCCAGCTTGCCTGCGACCCTGTAGAAGGATAAAGCGGCTAGAGATAATGAGATGAGATGAGATATATATATATATATATCCTTCTCACCCCCGGTGGGGTGGTGGTATCCATGTCATCCTCAAGCTCGGGTCCTCTACCAGAGGCCTGGGAGTTTGAGGGTTCTGCGCAGCATCTTCGATGTTCCTAGGACTGCGCTCTTCTGGACTGAGGCTTCAGATGTTGTTCCTGGGATTTGCTGGAGCCACTCTCCCAGTTTGGGGGTTACTGCCCCAAGTGCCCCCACTACCACAGGGACCACGCAACCCTTGACCTTCCACATCTGCTCCAGCTGCTCTTTCAACCCTTGATACTTCTCAAGTTTCTCATGTTCCTTCTTCCTGATGTTGGCATTAGCTGGGATCGCCACATCTATCACCACCACCCTCTTCTGCTCTTTGTCCACCACCACTATGTCCGGTTGGTTAGCCAGGATCTGTCAGTCTGGAAGCTGAAGTCCCACAGAACCTTGGCCCTGTTGTTCTCAGCCACCTTCTGTGGTATGGCCCATTGGGACTTGGGTACTTCTATTCCATACTGGTTGCAGATGTTCCTGTATACTATCCCAGCCACTTGGTTGTGCCTCTCCATGTATGCTGATCCAGCTAGCATCTTACACCCTGCTACTATGTGCTGGACTGTTTCAGGGGCTTCTTTGCACAGTCGGCATCTTGGGTCTGATCTACTCTGGCAGATCCTGGCCTCTATGGCTCTTGTGCTTATGGCCTGTTCTTGTGCTGCCATGATTAGTGTCTCTGTGCTGTCTGTCAGTCCTGCATTATCCAGCCACTGGTAAGATTTCTTGATATCAGCCACTTCCTCTATCTGACGGTGGTACATGCCATGTAGGGGTTTGTCTCTCCAGGTTGTCTGTTCCTCCTCCTCCTCTGCACTCTCATCAGGGTTCTGCTGCCTGAGACATTCACTTAGCAGTTCATCCTTTGGGGCCATCTTTCTGATGTATTCTCGGATTTTCGATGTTTCATCCTGGACCGTGGTCTTGATGCTCACTAGCCCTCGGCCTCCCTCTTTCCACTTAGTGTATAGTCTCAGGGTGCTGGACTTGGGGTGGAACCCTCCATGCATGGTGAGGAGCTTTCTAGTCTTGATATCTGTAGCTTCTATCTCCTCCTTTGGCCAGTTTATGATACCAGCGGGGTATCTGATGACTGGTAGTGCGTACATGTTGATGGCTCGGACCTTGTTCTTACCATTCAGCTGACTTTTCAGGACCTGCCTTACTCTCTGGAGGTATTTGGCTGTGGTTGACTTCCTTGTGGCCTCTTCATGGTTTCCATTAGCCTGTGGGATGCCAAGGTACTTGTAGCTGTCTTGGATATCACCTATGTTGCCCTCTGGTAGGTCAATCCCCTCAGTCCAGATCACCTTGCCTCTCTTTGAGACCATCCGGCCACACTCCAATCCGAATGACATCCTTATGTCAGTCATCGCTGTAGATCAGGGTGGTGTGGATCAGCGAGTCTATTTCTCGCTCGTTCCTGGCATACAGCTTGATGTCATCCATGTAGAGCAGGTGGCTGATTGTTGCCCCACTACGGAATCGGTGCCCGTAGCCGCTCTTCGTGATGGTCTGACTGAGGGGGTTCAGCCCTATGCAGAACAGCAGTGGTGATAGCGCATCTCCTTGGTATATGCCGCACTTGATGTTGACTTGGGCAATGGGTTTTGAGTTGGCCTCTAGGGTTGTCTTCCACATTTCCATTGAGTTCTGGATGAAGGTCCTTAGGTTCCTGTTGATCTTATACAGTTCCAGACATTCCAGTATCCGTGTGTGGCATTGAGTCATAGGCTTTCTTGTAGTCAATCCAGGCAGTGCACAGGTTGGTCTGTCTCTTCTTACAGTCTCGGGCGACTGTTCTATCAACCAGTAGCTGGTGCTTGGTGTTACTGCCAATTCCTTTCTGTGCCTTGCTCATGTATTGAGCCACATGCTTACTCATTTTTGCCGCAATGATGCCTGACAGGGCTTTCCATGTTGTGCAGAGACAGGTAATTGGCCGGGATGGGTCCCTTCTGGGGGTCCTTCATGACTAGGACTGTCCTGCCTTGGGTTAGCCATTCTGGGTGGGTCCCATCCCTCAGCAGCTGGTTCATCTCTGCTGCTAGGTGTTCATGGAGTGCAGTTAGCTTCTTCAGCCAGTACGTATGGATCATATCGGGGGTTACTGGTTCTTGTTCTGGGAGGTTGCTGTGGTCAGCTCTTAGGTCCACTAACCATTGGGCATCGGTGTTGTGTGATGCCTTTCTTTCCCATATGTCTTTCCAGTATTTTTCCACCTCAGCTCTTGGTGGGTCTGACCAGTTGTTGTTTCCCTGCCACTGAGAGTACACCTTGGCTGGTTCAGTGGAGAACAGCTTTTTTATTCTCCTGGCCTCTCCCTCCTTAGTGCATCTCTTCAACCGGGTGGCCAGAGCTGTTAGTCGCTGTTTGGCAGTTTCGAGTGCTGCCTTTATCTTGGCCTCTAATCGTCTTTTCCATGGTGGATACTGTTTGTTATGTCCCGAGCCCACCTTGTGTCCAAGCATCTCCATGATTACTGTTGCTGTACTGTGTATCAGCTTGTTGGTCTCAGTGATGGTTCTTGTGGATATTGTCTTCAGAGCAGCATTCACATCTACTAGTAGATCTTCTGAAGGTACTTGGCAACTCAGCTTTGGTATTCGTCAGGGTTTGGTTGTGGGGATGATGATGACGACATCTCCCCGCTGACCTGGCTGACCCCCATAGCATTTCATTGTATTTCATTAATCTAGTAGATTTCGATTACGGATCTTGGAACACTGGGCTAATAGCTGTTTCTTTGTTAGCCTTGATTGTGGGTTTCGAATGTGGTCCCACATTCGCTGCATGTATCCCCTCTCTCTGGGATTGCTTGTATAGTAGCATTCCAGCAATTCCTCGTCCATCGATGTCTTGTTCCAGTAGCCCATTTATCATCAGTTTGCCCTAGCAACTGATGCAGACCTTGTTGACCCGGGCGACAGTTATGTCTTCACTCATTCCTGAGGTAGGCTGATATATCATGAGGGGTCTTGCCTAAGGACCCCTACTGGATGATGTTTTGCCCCGACCGGGATTCAGTGGGCTAGTGGGGTAGTCAGTGAGCATTACCACTGTACTATCCAGCTGAGATATATATATATATATTTTTTTTAAAAACCACACACACACTGTGTGAGAGTTTCTTTGTAATGGTATTTTTCCTCCATGTTCATTTTTAAATATTTACATAAATTTGTATAATTTACTTTAAAAGGTTCCCTTAGAGGGACAACCCAAGCACCCTTAAGGATTCTAAATTTCAAATGTATTTGCTCAAAAAAAAAAAAAAAAAACACACACATCCATATCATTTTAAAATGAATGTTTATTTTCTAAAATCTTTAGTATTTTTCTGCCCAATGACAGGAATGCATGAAAGACATTGGCTCAAACACTGTTACAAGAAAAAAAAAAAAGGTTCATATTTGTTGTCAACTATCATTGCTGCAACCAACTTCATTATGTTTGTCACAAAGCTTTTATATGAAAACTGGCTCCTTTCCTACCTACTTAACCAATGCAGATCTGATCAAGCAAACTGGCAATTGGGAAAGCATTCTGGGAATTTGACTCCAGCATTCCTAGTCTGGAAAGGGCCACTAGCTGGAGATCCAGACCATTCCAGAAGAATTTTAATTTTCCACTCCAGTTTTGCATTGCATCACTCTTTCCTTCTTCCCCTCATTTTTTAAATATACACGGCCATTTCATGCAGGAACGGAGACTGTAGAAACACTTCAGAAATACAGACCATTGAGGAGGAAAAAAAAAAAAAGATTAGTCTGATTACTGAATGTCAGACATGGATCTGACCTGCCCAATAAGAGTCTGTTTATCCACAGTGCCGTGTCAATGATATAAAAAGTACTTCTGAATATCACACCTGCTGTTATCAAACAAAACACCTCTTCAAAAACCAAAAAAATACAATACATTTACCAATACCATATTCCGCACTCTCCCAAAAGACGACACAAAGCAAGGCCACTCGTGACATTCAAGCAACGTTCCTAATGAAGCCCCCCCCCCCCTTTTTTTTTTTACACCAACGTCAGGTAACAGTGTTCTGAATGTCACCTTCACTGTATTCAAAAACGATAAGTCAGTTTCACAAGTAAGGGTCCTAGAGGCAAAACGGATCCAAAGCATTTCCAAGTAAACCAAAATGTCCAAGAATAACATCCCCTTTACAGAAAAGCTGCTTTCTAACTGCAGATTCAAGGACCTGATTTCTCATCAGCTAAGTTTTCAGTGTGCTTCTGCAGCATCAGTGATCGCAGAACTGTCCAAAAGGCTTTCCTTGATGAACAATGGCCAAGTTATTGTACAGGATGCATTCCCACAGAGTTATATACATACAGAGGAACTATTATATACACATCACATAGTATCCACATGTGAATGTACAAATGGTGTCTGGAAATGGCAGCCTGTGAAATCCCTGAACTTAGCCTGAAGCTCACCTGGTCACAAAGACCAAGGGCGCATATATGTGTGTGTGTGTGTGTGTGTGTGTGTGTGTGTGTGTAAAAGTAAATTTGCTGTAATTCTAAGGAGGAGGTGATCAACACGGAGGCAAAAGTAGGAAAGGAAGGTGACCAGGTCTGACCCTGAGCAAAGGAACAGTGCCATTTTGCACTAAAGCTAAGTATTACAGCAAGAGCAAGTTCAAATCTGTCTCAAATTAAAAACAGAGGCATTCTCTGAAAACAGCAAAATTATCAGTTTTAAAAACGGTACCAAACCCCCCCCCAAAAAAAAACCCTAATAAACCAAAGGGTTTAAAAAACAAACAAACTGCAGACCAGCTGGAGACGAGCGGCTGTAGTAAAAGCACTGCTGCAGCAATACACCACACTGCACCACTTAGTAGGTACACATCACCTTTACCATCTATTCCAACACTTTTAATGCCAAAATGGCTTTCATGAACATGCACACCACCTACAACTAGACCAGTATCAAATACACTCAACTTTATATACCAAATGCTTCCATGTTTAAAAAAAAAAAAACCCACCCAAACATTAAAACACAGCATAAGTTCATCATTCACATCCAAAAATCTTTATATAAAAAACAAAAACAACTGCACGGTTCTGCACATGTATTTGATCCACACTTCTTAATACTCCCTAATGCCTTCATTATTATTCTTAGTTTCAAGAGAAATCATGCATTACCACCAGACCTCATGCCTTTGTACATCCTCAATCATTTCCAATCGTAATACTTTCAGCTCTCCCTTTCGATACCTTGCAGTGCTGCATGTGGACAGAAGAGGACGCCAGCAACATGTCAGAGACCAGGTCGCTCATTTATTGATTTACTTTTTAAAGTGGAGACCTGTATCAGGTTTTGAAAAAGTTTAGGCGTTTTCATATCAACACACACTTACCATCTTCCTTTCACATGAGTGCACCAATAGCTACATCATACGTAATGCAGGGTAGGACAGGGAGCAGGATGGGATAGGACAGGGAGCAGTGGTAAGTACAAGGCTACAATAGTGAGCAGAATGTTATGAAACAGAAGTGGCCAAGTAGTTTTAACTGGACAAAGCTGTGGGCAGAAGGTTTTGAGAGTGAGCAGGAGGTTATGAGAGTGAGCAGGAGGTTATGAGAGGGAGCAAAAGTGAGCAGAAGGTTATGAGAGAGAGCAGGAGTGAGTAGGAGGTTATGAGAGGGAGCAGGAGTGAGCAGGAGGTTATGAGAGGGAGCAGGAGTGAGCAGGAGGTTATGAGAGTGAGCAGGAGTGAGCAGGAGGTTATGAGAGTGAGCAGGAGTGAGCAGGAGGTTATGAGAGGGAGCAGGAGTGAGCAGGAGGTTATGAGAGGGAGCAGGAGTGAGCAGGAGGTTATGAGAGTGAGCAGGAGGTTATGAGAGTGGAACAGGCGGTTATGAGAGGGAGCAAGAGTGAGCAGGAGGTTATGAGAGTGGAACAGGCGGTTATGAGAGGGAGTAAGAGTGAGCAGGAGGTTATGAGAGTGGAACAGGCGGTTATGAGAGGGAGTAGGAGTGAGCAGGAGGTTATGAGAGTGGAACAGGCGGTTATGAGAGGGAGCAAGAGTGAGCAGGAGGTTATGAGAGTGGAACAGGCGGTTATGAGAGGGAGTAGGAGTGAGCAGGAGGTTATGAGAGTGGAACAGGCGGTTATGAGAGGGAGCAAGAGTGAGCAGGAGGTTATGAGAGTGGAACAGGCGGTTATGAGAGGGAGTAAGAGTGAGCAGGAGGTTATGAGAGTGGAACAGGCGGTTATGAGAGGGAGTAAGAGTGAGCAGGAGGTTATGAGAGTGGAACAGGCGGTTATGAGAGGGAGTAGGAGTGAGCAGGAGGTTATGAGAGTGGAACAGGCGGTTATGAGAGGGAGTAGGAGTGAGCAGGAGGTTATGAGAGTGGAACAGGCGGTTATGAGAGGGAGTAGGAGTGAGCAGGAGGTTATGAGAGTGACTCAATGAGCAGTGGCTTTTTTTTCCCTTTTTCAAAAACAGGCTGGACAGTAAGCACAATGTAACTGAAGCACCTTAGCATTGTGTCTGGTCTAAGTAAATAAAGGGAAGGTGATGAGTGCATATTGAAGAAAGATCTAGATTTAGGATCACAGGCTGATCATCTGAAAGTTGGAGGCGTCTTCTGTTCGGATTTGGTGCATCACTCTTTAGAATTAGCACATCTTTGTATAACTGGGAACAAAAAACCATGAGCATGAAGAGCCACAGTGTTTCTGCACACCGGCTCTTCTGTGTTATAGCTCAAGTTTAAAATACATAAAAAAACTCTTTCATCCTTTAGCCCACGAACCGTCACAATGCATTACTGAAGTGGTGAAAACCGCTCTGAGACAGAGAAAGAACAAGGACAGAGCTCTCTCCCACATTCTGACTAGGAAGGTGACCTACATGAGGGATCCTGAGTTCCTGTGGGAGGGAGGAAAGGAAGGTGCACCAACACCTTCTTGTGGAATGAAAGATGGCAAAGAAAGAAAAACAGCAACCAACAACAAAAAAGCCAGCTCATTCATGTGCATGTGATCTCACACACACACACACACACACACACGCACACATTTAAGACTCATTTAATTGAATCAAGATTTAAAAAAAAAAAAAAAATCAGTCCAATGAACAGGAAAAAAAGTCTGAAAATGAATCTAAAGCAACTTGAACAGAAAGAGAACAGGATTTAGAATACAGGCTAAAAACGAGCTGTTTGAATGTGAAGAGTTCAGATGAAGTCTGTTGGAGGAAAAACTGATGTTTGCATGATGATGTGTGCTGAAGACATTCAGACAGCCTGCTGATCTGATCTGCATGTGCTGTGCTGGGCAGAGCTTCAGAGACACAGGAGAAAATGGCTTTGAACGAACTGCAGCCTCTGTGTGTGTGTGTGTGTGTGTGTGTGTGTGTGTGTAATACGCCTCGCTAATCATGAACATTTATTATTAGCTTCATGCCATGCTTAAAATTTGTCCACGATGATGCGAACTTGCACAGAAGTAGCCAATGAGAGTGAGTTGAGTTCATTCGATGAGTCAGTGTTACCTGCCTGGCATTTTCAAAATATTCTTGGCTCAGGTAAAGATGCTATGCAGGCATTTCACAAAAAAAAAAAAATCCTCATTATTCACAAGAGTAAATGATTAGTTTAAAAGTCATAACATAATCCTATATTTCATTTCACTAATTTCAGTTATACTTTGCATTTACATTGACTGATATTTTGTTCTAAGTTGAGGTTCATACAATGATCTAATCTACTAAATCCGTGTTTTTGGTATGTGCCCCCGTATGTAAATGTGTTGGAGTTGAGCCTCATGTTTGCTGTAGTGTTTGTGTGTAATCACTATCCAGGCATGCTAGTGTCCGTTTCCATATTTCCAACATCTACGTACTCGAAGCACGATTCCTCCTGGGCAACACAACAGCAATACTTCATTCATTTTTGCTCCTTTTCTTCCTCTCGGACTAACGACATACAAACAAGCACATGTTGAAAGAAACAGAAAGAACCTGAAAAGATGAAAAGTTTAAAGAGCCCCTGTGCATGCGCTACAACCTTCACGGCAAGCCTAGTGCCTGTGGGTGGAGCACGCGAACCGAGACGAGGGCTAAATCACCTCGCCCGCGGGTTTTAAGAAGGTGGAGTGAAGGGTGTGCCCTCGTCGCTGGGCGTGGCTGTATCATCACTTGGCTCCAGACTGTCCTTTGGGCTCACGGTGCTGTCAGAAGTGGGCGTGGGCTCATCTGGGGGAGGCGGAGTTTCAAGGTCTTCTTGCTGTCCGTTAGGGGTGGCGTCCAGGGGTTCGGTGGGTGTTGGGGGTGGCGTGTTGGCATCCGGTTCCATTCTGGTGATGGACAGAGAGGTGGGTACAGCAGCCACAGGGGCCTGGACTCGTGTGCTCGAGTTGTGAAGGGGATCGCTCATGCCTACGCAGCGCCACTGCATGATGCTGGTGTCCTTGCCGCCTGTCGACACCAGGTGCCTGTCGTTGTGCATGAAGCTAACGTTGGTCACGTGACTGCTGTGGGCACTGTACTTATGACTTGGGGCCTGTGAGAAGAGAAGGAGTTAAAGTGAGCAAAACTAGCTGCTTTATTAGGAATATCTGTACACCTGCTCATTCAAGAACTCATCCGATTATCCAGTTAGCTGCTAGCAGTGCAATACTGGCATCAGAGAGGCTCGTTTCAACCGTCTAGTTTCAGCAAGGATTCCTGTCATAGCTGGCCATGAAAAACACTCATGCTTGATTTGAAGCTCTTTATCTGCAGCAGCGTGATTTTAGGTGTTACGCTGCTGCGACATGATGAATGGAATATATCTGATATACAGTGCCTTGAAAAAGTATTCATACTTCTTGAACTTTTTCACATTTTTCCACCTTACAACCACGAACTTAAATGTTTTTTATTGAGATTTTATGTGATACACCAACACAGAGTAGCACAAAATTGTGAAGTGAAACGAAAATGATAAAATGGTCTTTAAAATTTTAAACAAATAAAAATCTGAAAAACGTGGTGTGCATTAGTATTCAGCCCCCTTGTGTCAATACTTTGTAGAGCCACCTTTTGCTGCAATTACAGCTGCAAGTCTTTTGTGGTATGTCTCTACCAGCTTTGCACATCTAGACACTGAAATTTTTGCCCATTCTTCTTTGCAAAATAGCTCAAGCTCAGCCAGATTGGATGGACAGCGTCTGTGAACAGCAATTTTCAAGTCTTGCCACAGATGCTCAATGGGATTTAGGTCTGGACTTTGACTGGGCCATTCTAACACATGAATATTCTTTGATCTAAACCATTCCATTGTAGCTCTGGCTGTATGTTTAGGGTCATTGTCTTGCTGGAAGGTGAATCTCCTTCCCAGTCTCAAGTCTTTTGCAGCCTCCAACAGGTTTTCTTCCAGGATTGCCCTGTATTTAGCTCCATCCATCTTCCCATCAACTCTGACCAGCTTCCCTGTCCCTGCTGAAGAAAAGCATCCCCATAGCATGATGCTGCCACCACCATGTTTCACAGTGGGGATGGTGTGTGCAGGGTGATGAGCAGTGTTAGTTTTCCGCCACACATAGTGCTTTGCATTTAGGCCAAAAAGTTCAACTTTGGTCTCATCTGACCAAAGCACCTTCTTCCACATGTTTGCTGCGTCCCCTATATGGCTTCTGGCAAACTGCAAACAGGACTTCTTATGTCTGTCTTTCAACAATGGCTTTCTTCTTGCCACTCTTCCAAAAAGGCCAGATTTGTGGAGTGTACGACTTATAGTTGTCCTGTGCACAGATTCTCCCACCTGAGCTGTGGATTTCTGCAGCTCCTCCAGAGTGATCATGGGCCTCTTGGCTGCTTCTCTGACCAGTGCTCTCCTTGCTCGCTCGGTCAGTTTAGGTGGACGGCCATGTCTTGGTAGGTTTGCAGTTGTGCCATACTTTTTCCATTTTTGAATGATGGATTGAACAGTGCTTCTTGAGATGTTCAGAGCTTGGGATATATTTTTTTTTATAACCTAACCCTGCTTTAAACTTATCCAGAACTTTATCCCTGACCTGTCTGCTGAGTTCTTTGGTCTTCATGATGCTGTTTGTTCTTCAGTGTTCTCTAACAAACCACTGAGGCCTTCACAGAACAAATGTATTTATGCTGAGAGTAAATTATACACAGTAGGACTCTATTAACTAATTAGATGACTTCTGAAGGCAATTGATTGCACTGGATTGTATTTAGAGGTATCAGAGTACAGGGGGCTGAATACTAATGCACACCACATTTTTCAGATTTTTATTTGTTTAAAATTTTGAAGACCATTTATCATTTTCGTTTCACTTCACAATGATGTGCTACTCTGTGTTGGTCTAGCACACAAAATCTCAATAAAAAAAAACTTAAGTTTGTGGTTGTAAGGTGGAAAAATGTGAAAAAGTTCAAGGGGTATGAATACTTTTTCAAGGCACTGTACCATGCAAAAAAAGCAGTGATTATATTATTATTATTATTATTATTATTATTATTATTCATACACATCCAATGGAACAATTATAGATCCATTTACAAATTGTCAAAGTCGTTCGCTAGCACGGAAATTTTACGTGCAATACGTATTTTATGTCATTTTCAATTCACTTCGAAAGTTTACTGCGGGCGCTGCCGGGGAACAAAGAAATGCTTCTGTGCCCGTGCAGCAGAAAACTCACTAAATATTCGCATCAGCTCCAATGTGTGATGTCATGTTGTGTTGACAACCATGCAATATCGGAAACCATATTCAACGCTTGTTCTCCATTGAGCAGAGTGACGTAATACACGTAGGATAAGCGATACGCTAACAATACTGCATGCTATCAAGCCAAATGAATGAAACCTGCTAGAAGGGAACAGAACACATGTTTTTATTCCATGGAAAAAGTGTCCTGTATGTATAATAATACTGACTGTACTATAGCTTTGTTGAATTCTCGAACATGAGTGGTCAGAAGGTGGTGTTGATTAATTTTCTAGAACTAATATAAATCTGTGATTTGAATTACAAAGTGCTGTTTTAATACTTTATCATTTCTATAGAAGCAGCTGGTTCATAGGGACTTGTTTGGTGGATATGCTGCATAATTTAGGCCTAATATAATAAACAGCTAAATAACACTTTTTTTTAAGCTAAGAACATACAGTACCAGTCAAAAGTGTACTTTGGTACAAACTTTACTTTGGTACAGTATTGACTGGTGAAGCTTAGAGACGTGTTTAACATTGATGGAAGGAGCAGGCATCAGTAATTTGTAATCGCCAGTAAGTTTTCAGGACCTAGGACTCCGGTTCTTAATAAAAGACTCTTTATAACTGCTATAAAAAAAAAAAACCCACACAACTTGTACAGATGTTCTACCACATTTATTGTACAAGCTAATTCAAAAAAAAAAAAAAACCTAGAGCGGTGGCTACAGTTAGACAGTCCATAATTATCGACACCTTTTCAGATTTACCAGTAAAAACAATTTTACAAAAAGGTGGGTTTCAGTTACAACAGTTATTGGTTAATTAACCAACCAGAAGACCCGCCTCACCCTTTGATCTTGTCGTCTGATGACAACTCATTACCTGAGATGGATTCCCCCCCCCAGACAATCAGCAATTTGAGGAAAACCTGGATGGGTTTTTTTTTCTGTTTCATCACAGAATGGAATGGAATGTTTATAGAGTATTTGGAATCCTATTGCAATAAATAGAATTAGACCAGAATGAAATTCCTATCATATTTAAAATAAATAAATAAATAAATAAATAAATAAATAATTACATGCTTGAAATATTCAGATTTTTCGATTCCATTCAGAATTCTTTTTTTTTTTGCAGTTAGTTGTAAATCTCTACTACATATTACGATATCAGTAGACATTTTATATTTTGGTCGAGGAATGACATGCGATCTTTGACCTGTATTTTCATGTGTAAATCGAATGTTGACATTTATTGGTAAACTACAAAACTAGAAATTAATACAAACGACGAATGATTAACAAAATGTGATCTATGAAAATACTTAGAAAGTGGGTAGAAAGTGGAACAAAAATATTTTCTGGCAAGTTAAATGTTATCAGTTCATTTGTTTAAAAACATTAGAATTACTTCCTCATTTACGTCAGCACCGACATCGATATATTTATCTTATCTCATTATCTCTAGCTGCTTTATCCTGTTCTACAGGGTCGCAGGCAAGCTGGAGCCTATCTCAGCCAACTACGGGCGAAAGGCGGGGTACACCCTGGACAAGTCGCCAGGTCATCACAGGGCTGACACATAGACACAGACAACCATTCACACTCACATTCACACCTACGGTCAATTTAGAGTCACCAGTTAACCTAACCTGCATGTCTTTGGACTGTGGGGGAAACCGGAGCACCTGAAGGAAACCCATGCGGACGCGGGGAGAACATGCAAACTCCACACAGAAAGGCCCTCGCCAGCCACGGGGCTCGAACCCGGACCTTCTTGCTGTGAGGCGACAGCGCTAGCCACTACACCATCGTGCCGCCCCGATATATTTATATAAAATATATTTTGTACTAAATACAAGTCTATGTAAAATGAATTTTAAATAAAAGACTGTTTTGTTAACTTAATACCACATACCGATTTTTTTTTTTTTAAATAATCATCTGGATGTCAATAATTATGGAACGGTGTCACTAAATAATCAGGAATCAACTCGTCTTTTTTTTCCCCCCAGTGGAAGTTTGAGTAATTATTCATGCACAGTTTACATATTGAAAGTCTTTTCTACTTTTGCAATGGTCAAAAGATCGTTAAGGTGTCGATAATTGCAGCCGCTGCTCGACCTTTAACTAACAAAAAAGAAGAATTGCTGGTAAATTGCTTTGGTATAAGATGGACTTCAGGACATTGAAAAATAATCAGCCTTAGGAAGGATAGTAACGCACATCGACCGGTCATGGTTTATTATTTATTGAATTGAAGGATTATTGTAAATAAAAGAGTTGATCCCTGCAATGATTAAATATATGACTGTTTAAATAGCTGTTAACCTTAGATGATGTATTAAGTACTGAGAACTGTGATTATCATTTTACATCAGAAAACTGGGTGAGTTTAGCGTGAGCAGGGGATGTCGTACAGACAGCATATAACCGGATACAATGCTGAAGGCGCCCTGTGCTACAACACAACATTTCTGCCTTGTTTGGGAACCTATTGAGCAAAGACCATTTTAAATGAATGGTGTATATGCTATTATAGTAAGATGCATATATCTCTTGTAGTATCTGTGCTCGCTCTTTTCGGATGTTGGCTCTGACCTTAGGTTTGGAGCAGGGGTACTGGAACAGATGCACTTTGCAGAAATCATCAGCCAGAGCAATGACTTTCCTGTTGTGAGATCTGACCAGAGCGTTGATATCCGTTCCGTCTGAACCCTCTGGCCACACTCCTGTTCCGCAACAAACACAAAACGCCAAACACATCCACAGAGTCAGGGTTTATAGCACATGATGATCGACATCGAATACTTGAAGGACGGACACACACGCTGATACACACCATGCGCTTAAACATGCCTATACAGGGGTCCATCCATTAGCTACAAGTGTTACATACTCTAGTCTAGTTATTCAAGCTAATACAAGGACCTCTGTATATAGACTCTAGACATTAAAATCTCTGTTAGGATCTCTATCTGAAATCAGGTCACACGCACAGCGGTGGAAATCTTAAAGATGCCATCAGTAAGAGTGTTGCTCACTGTGGCTGGCTGAAGCACAATCTGCAAATCACTACAAACTGTTTTCCAACCAAATAAAGAGCTCAAGTATGCATGTGTGTGCACGCGCATGCACATGTCTGCTTGAGTTATTGCAGAAATGTAGTCAGCAGATCAACATGGCTTGACATGGAGCAGGTCTGAAAATTGCTGAGCTTAAAAGTCAGGTCTGAAGGCAAATTTATCATCAAAATTCTATTTATCTTATTTTATTAAATATAGAAAGGCATTTTTGACAGCTATTTTGCCACTGCTATAGCAAGTTATGAGTGTTTGAAATATGCTATGTAATATATCAGTCCGTATGTCAAAGTAATGGCCGTAAACGAGATTCATTGAGACCTGTGCGAGACGACGTAGGACGGAAGTAAAACACAGCGGAAATCAAAGCGACCAACATCTGCCAACGTTCCCTGTGTCTGAAATCGCTCACTCGTTCACTACTTCCTATATAGGGAATTACTATATGGAGGACTATATAGTGAGCTCATTGGTAAAATGAAAAAACACTTTTGGACACTAGTCCGTCGCGCTGGTATTTACGTCATTACTTTAGCACAATTAAAACGTGCCAGATCAGTCGGCTGGTGGGTTTTCAAAATAATAAATACATGCGTGTATTTTTGTGATAAATCCATATTATACTGAGTGTATTTCCCAAATTAATAAATAAAAAGTACCTGCATCTTTAAATTTTTTAAAATCAAGGCTGAATACTTTCTTCTTTGCCGCTGTCTTTTATGAAATCAAATTTGAGACTTTTAATTTGATTTCCTTCAGCGCAACCGCAATGCATGATGGGATATATCGCTTTGGTTAGTGACTATTGCCGCTTTTCCACTACAAACGCGGCTGAGTCGGGCTGAGCCGTGCCGTGCTGAGTTGGGCTGAGCGGGGCTGTTGGAGTTGCATTTCGACTACAACCGCGCTGAACCGTGCTGGCTGGAAGTGGGTGGACGCATTGGGTGGAGTTAGCGAAAGTGGGTGGACGTCAGGTGATGTCGTTAAGCAGCGCAAACAGTGACATCAGTGATCTTTTAAGCGGTAGTCTCACGACCCGGAGAGTAAACAATAAACATGGAGGACATGGAGTCGTTAGTGTTGCTGGTCTTGGTGCTGTGGCTTGTTGTCACCGACAACGCGGACAGATACTGGCAAGAGCGTATAGATGAGGCGAGGCGCATAAGGCTTCAGAAATTCTCGTAATTCGTAATTCTTCTCCTTCCGGGTTTGCGGTGTTTACAGATCCCAGCACGCTCGCAGGGTGTGTGTGGGCATGTGAGGACACTCCTCCTCACCAATCAGTGCACAGGGGAGTGTCTGCTCACGCCCCCAGCCTCACTCGGCTCGCTTCGGCTCGCTTCAGCCCCACTCCAAAACGGTGCGAGTTTTAGGGGCTAAGCAGGGCTGAAACGAGCTGAGTCGTGCTGGTTTTTGGTAGTCGAAATGCGAGCCGTGTCGGGCTGAAGTGAGCTGAAGCGGGCTGAAGTGAGCTGAAGCGAGCTGAAGTGAGCTGAAAAAGGGTAGTGGAAAAGGGCCATATCAGTTGTACACTGCTTTTTGTGATGCATTGTGGGATACTTTGAGTGCACTATATAGGGTGTAAATAATCCTCACTAAGGTTTCGGACAGCACTACAAAATGGCGTCCCCACTATATAGTGCCCTATTATAGTGAGTACGAAGCGATTTCGGACACGGGTTGTCAAAAGACGCGCGCGCCCTCTTTCGAATGCTGATGCAATCAAGCTGGAAGTTTTGTTTGTTTTGATAGCAATCAGGAAGTTTGAAAAAAGTCGGCAGTAACTGTCATTTAAACTCGTTTTTGTGCAATATTTCATTTGGAAAACAGATTTCAAAAAGGCGGCACTGACGCCTGGCTGACACTTCACGTTTTGAAGTCTCGCACAAGTCTCGTGAAGATCGCGCGGATAAGCGACGCCTGCCGTGGACCAAACGAACTAAATTCAACATGGCTAAAAACCGAATAGGCAGATAAGTATAATATTTAATTGCAATTAGTTGCCAATACAAGTCACGATATAAGGTTACTAAAACGTAATTCAATAACACGTTCAGAAATAAAGCAAGTTTAAAAACGACTCCAGTTCCCCTTTAAATGAGAGACAGACGAGACTAATGCTGTAATCTCAATTTGCCTACTTCCATGAGTACACTTCCATGTAGTACACTGTGCACACTATGTACTTACTTACGTAGTGTGTAAATCACAACAGGGTAGTGTTGTGTCAAATTAACTGCAATTGCTGCATAACCCGCTTAAAAAAAAAAAAAAAAAAAAAAAAAAAAAATTTGCTCATCTCTTAAAAATGAATGTTTTTAATTTTCCGCACTTGCATACACAGACATTTCAAACATGGAAATTATGCCACCGATGACAACGTGCCCTCCTCCGAAAAACAGGTTGGTGGTTCCTCCCGTTCCGTTCCGTAGCCAAGATGGTGACCAGTGAGGGTGAGAAGTGTGCAGCATTGCTTTTAGACCATTTTGAGTACATCATCCAGGTACTCGTAGTGCACTGCACACTTGTGCACTCAAAATAAGAAGTGTAAATATGGAAGTATGCAAATTGAGAGTCATGGTAAGAATAAAAAGAGGAACAACAAGAAGAGATGGATGTGGAGAGAAAGCACGCTCTAAACATCCCTAGACACAGAGCAAAACCCACAGCTCTTTCTGTGATCAGGGGTTACTACTTTGTGACATGCCACTCAAAATTTTAAACTGCAAGCAGAGCTTTAAAGCTGTACTGCCTTTCAGATTTTTCAAGTGTAGGTCATAAAAATAATTTTCCCCGACACAATTATTTTGTTTAGTGGACCAAAAGCTACTGAATTTGAATCACAAACTTCCAATTTTATTAGTTTTTTTTTAATAGAACAATTAAAGAATTTAGGGCCATGTGGCCCTAAATTCTCTGCTATTTTTCCTGTTTCACCAATTCAAGATACTACATCATGCATCACATGGTGGGTTTTCCCCGTTCACACAAGGCATTGTGGGATACAAATTTGGAACAGGAGAGAAAAATGGAGGACATGAGTGCGCGAATGAAACGTGAAAGACTGACTACAATAACGGAAAGTGAGAATATATATATATATATATATATATATATATATATATATATATATATATATATATATATATATATATGTGTGTTATTTACCAGCTGGGAGGTCCGTATAGTGAAATACTGTGACCAAGGTCTTGAAAGTATTGACCGAGGCCCTCTGGGCTGAGGTCAGTATTCAAGACTGAGGTCACGGTATTTCACCATACGGACCGAACTTAAGCTGGTAAATAATATATTTATTTTTTTCTTTACCAAATTCTAACAGAAAACGAGAGCGCCCGAAAGGGAAAACCAAGCAGAGCCGCCATTTTGAATCCTCATTCATGGCTGTAATGCAAACTGCTTCCTCCTCAGTATACAAGTGCACTTCCATGGCAGGAAAAAAAAACAAAAACAAAAAACAACTACACTACCGTTCAAAAGGTTGGGGTCACTTTGAAATGTCCTTATTTTTGAAAGAAAAGCACTGTTCTTTTCAATGAAGATCACTTTAAACTAATCAGAAATACACTCTATACATTGTTAATGTGGTAAATGACTATTCTAGCTGCAAATGTGTGGTTTTTGGTGCAATATCTCCATAGGTGTATAGAGGCCCATTTCCAGCAACTCTCACTCCAGTGTTCTAATGGTACAATGTGTTTGCTCATTGCCTCAGAAGGCTAATGGATGATTAGAAAACCCTTGTACAATCATGTTAGCACAGCTGAAAACAGTTGAGCTCTTTAGAGAAGCTATAAAACTGACCTTCCTTTGAGCAGATTGAGTTTCTGGAGCATCACATTTGTGGGGTCGATTAAATGCTCAAAATGGCCAGAAAAATGGCTTGACTATATTTTCTATTCATTTTACAACTTATGGTGGTAAATAAAAGTGTGACTTTTCATGGAAAACACAAAATTGTCTGGGTGACCCCAAACTTTTGAACGGTAGTGTACATTTTGCCGCCTATGTAGTCCCCTATTTATACAAAATTGAGTCATTCAGGATTCAGCTATGTTTTTGCTCAGCATTAGCAGCAGTTAGAGGTTTTTAGCTTTCTCCTGAAATGTTTTATTTTCAGAGGGAACTAAATTTCACTGGTATTATGAAATTGGAAGGCCGTCTACTTTTAAATATGGGTTATAATTAATAGTTATAGTACCCTGATATATACATCATAAGGAAGAGATAACTCTCCCACTGTGCTGTGCAGGAGACCACATTGAAAACTGTGAAAATCTGGCGTCACGTGTGTGACCTGGACACTAATTTTTGAGCTAAAAAAAAATTTACAAAAACAACCAGAGTAAGGATTTCTCATAGGGAAATAATACTACTATAGGAACTCTTCTTAAGAGAGAAAGAAAAGAATTTCAAATATCATGCAGGAAAAAAAAAACAAATTAAACGCATGAATTGGCTCCAACCGTTGTAACAAAACTTCGTCGATTTTACCCAGGAAAAACTATTGGAGCCAGAGTAGTGATAACACACTAAAATGTACCTTGTAAGGTTCTTTTTTTATTTCTCAGGTTAAATAAGAACTTTATTCATAAAATATTTATGAATTGAAACTACAGGAGTCTATATAAAATCTGGAGAACTCCGAGCCTATTCCCCGCTGTAGAGACAAGTGAAGCCATCTGGCCGCCATCTTACCACTCACAACAAGTGTATTTGGCTTACGTGTTAAACCGTCGCATCCGATCAAATTTGCCCCAAGAAAAGTATCTCCTGACTTTATTTCCTTTCATTACTTCCTCTTATTTTCTCAACTTTACCCACATTCCTTACATATCTTTATAGCGCTCCCTTTCATGATTTTTTTCCCCTTTTCCAGCTCAGTCTCTGATAATTTTTTTTGAATGGCTCTTTTACTACTATAATTATTTTTATGGAGATTATTTCAGTTTTTATTTGTCCTGGAAATCATATCGGACGCCGTCCGGGAAATAAGCCATTGACCGGGAAATATGACTAACCCTGATTTAAGAGTCCTTATCAATATACTCGCACTTAATTTAAACTAAACTCATAGTTAAAACAGACAATCATGCCCATTTTGTCAGTTTGTGCAAGTGGATGTGAATGTGTAGATGATCTACATCGTCAGTTGTGCTTAGCCTGAGGTAAATGAAAATAACTACTGACCAAACTAGAACAATAACATATCTCTCTCTATTTTGTATCCCTCACTGCCATTTCTGCCAAAGGCTCTGGTCCTTCTTTTATTTAGGTTACTGAGGCTAATTTACTCCGTTCATTTTTCTTTTTGAATTTGAGCCATTGAGCTTGAGCTCTCACATTCAATATCAAAACATGGCGAAGCCTTTGGTTTTGATCTGGGACATTTCCATCGAAAATCTGACACAGTCACAGTGTTCATCCCGGATATCAATGTCAGATTTTCAACAAGAACAGACAAGGCAGGTTTTCTGTTGTTTTCCCCTCCTTTCTTGCAAACCACTTTCTTGCAAAAATCCACGCAAACGGCACTGCGCACAGACATGTAAACATGATCACACACCATCAGTACACACAGGTGAAATGTCCGTCCACAACCTTTGACCTGACGGTTTGTACAGTTCACTGCTGCACATGCAGGCATTTTTATTGCAATTTTTCCTCACCAACTACGTAAAATAACTTGTCCAGTTTTGTGTAGCTCCCAGTAGTCTAAATGACCGTTCCGCTCCGTGATGTGAGTGGTAAGATGGTGGCCAGATGGCTTCACTCTGACGAGCCTATGAGCTCTGCAGATTTTTGTATAGAGCGCAGTGGTCTGGAGATCCCCATGACCTAGTGAGCTCAGTCTTAACACTTCCGAGTAGGAATTAGCGGACACCTGTTTCGTAACAGGTTGTAACAGTTGGACAGAGGGTTACGACTGTACATTTAAATCCAAATGAAAAATTTATCAGAATTTTTTGCCAAAAAACTCAATAGCAGTCAAATTTATATCCATTTAAAAACACACAAACACCTGGCTTTTATTCAATTTAAAAAAATAGCCTTTTAAACACTATCTGAACGTTTGTAGCTTAGATAGACGGGGGAATGTTACGCACATAACGCGATTTTTGATCGGCACTTACGTGGATTTGGGAAGAGTTACAATGAAAATATTTTTCCGTGTTAAACTTCGAGTTTAAGCCTTTCCATCAGAACACGAGAGTAAAAGTTTAATTTTATATCTTATTAGAGTGACATTGGATTGAAATACCAGCACCAAGTTTGTCACAAAATGGGTCTCCAGAACAGAATTTGACGAAGATACTGATTTTAAATAAATAAATAAATAAATAAATAAATAAAAATCCAACAAGCTACCTTGCTCATTTTATCAATGATATCTAAACAGACATACAACGAGCACAAAAATATTTGTTTTTTAGTTCTATTTATTCTGACTCATGCTACGCAACCACAAACCTGACATATGGCCAGGTTTGTAACCCCTTATCATAGAAAGAGCCCCATACAATTAAGAAATCGGTCCTAAGGACACATCTAAAACAAATCTGTAAAACTCCAAAGCCCGCAGTGCACAAACATTATACTGACCAAAGACATGGAATCCCAGCACACACGTGTACGTGGCCCAGTCGATATCCTTACAATCAGAGCGGTTACGAATCAGCTTACAGCCATTTGGAATGTCCCCTAAAGGAAAAAGCAAGATTGAGGAGAGAAAGTGTGTGCGCGCACACAGGTTTGTGTGAGAGAGATAGATAGAGAGAGAGAGAGAGAGAGAGAGAGAGAGATTTTATTGCACTTAAGGGTGCAATACCTTAAACTGTTGAGTAATTTCACAACAGGAATTTCACATGTGGACAATAAAATGTGTTTGATCTGAGGTGTGTGTGTGTGTGTGTGTGTGTGTGTGTGTGTGTGTGTGTGTGTGTGTGTGCACTCACAGTAAAGGATTTCATAGTCTCCTGAGTTGGACATAATGAACTTGTTGTCGGGGGACCAGTCAAGATGTGTAATGTAGCTGGAATGTCCCTGAAGAGAGGGGGGAAACAAAGTCTGAGAAACAAGGCAAACGTATCTGTCCGTGATCCAATGGCAATAGAGCCAAGTCACTTAACTTTGCGAATATATCCGAAACAAAATGTTAATTCAGGCTATCAGCTGCTGTTGCTGTTCATCTGCTTTTAAAGTCAATTTCCTCTCCTTCCTGCTTTCTCAAGCTGCATACAACCCATACAGAAACCCAGTGACCAATCAGACTCGGAGTCACACCCCATTCTCACTCACAGCGAACTGTATATTTTCCGCTATTATGCTGTAATGGTATCCTGTGGGAATGAGAGTAAAATGGCAAAAGTTGAAATGTTAATGTATCCCCTGGCAAGGCAACCTTGCAACATTTCTGGAAATCTTGTGTCACAGCTCCAGTGGGAATTCGAACCATCAGATCTGTGTGTTGTGACCGCTCGTCACATTGCTGGCAGTGATGTAAAAGTTGTAGTGATTTTGTGACCCCATTACTCCTACTGCCTCAGTGTAAAGCAACCGGTAGCAACCTCAAAACAACAAGCAAATGAAACCATGGCAGGTACCATGTGAGCACCGTATTCACAGGGGATGCGTTCCAAGATCTAATGCGGAGACCCGAAATAGCAAATAGGAGCAAACTATATATAAAGCTTGTTTTTCATGTACATGCATACCAATGAGAGAATTCTTTTTTTTTTGAGGGGGAATAATCTTTTGATTCACTTTAATAGGTTTCCTTCCCATTCTTTCACATGCAAATATTCAGCAAAATCTGCTGGAGTCACATTATCTTTCATATACAGTGTCTTGCAAAAGTATTCATCCCCCTTGGTGTTTGTCCTGTTTTGTTGCATTACAAGATGGAATTAAAATGGATTTTTGGGAGATTAGCACCATTTGATTTACACAACATGCCTATCACTTTAAAGGTGATTTTTTTTTTTAATTGTGACACACAATAATTAAGATGAAAAAACAGAAATCTGGAGTGTGCATAGGTATTCACCCCCTTTCGTATGAAACCCCTAAATAAGAGCTGGTCCAGCCAATTCACTTCATAAGTCATAAATTAGTTGATTAAGATCCACCTGTATGCAATCAAAGTGTCACATGATCCATCACATGATGTCTGTATAAATCAACCTGTTCTGGAAGGACCCTGACTCTGCAACACTACTAAGCAAGCAACATGAGAACCAAGGAGCCTCCAAACAGGTCAGAGACAAAGTTGTGGAGAAGTATAGATCAGGGTTGGGTTATAAAAATATCCCAAACTTTGAATATCCCATGGAGCACCATTCAATCCATTATAGCAAAATGGAAAGAATATGGCACCACTACAAACCTGACAAGAGAAGGCCGCCCACCAAAACTCACAGACCGGGCAAGGAGGGCATTAATCAGAGAGGCAACAAAGACACCAACGATAACGCTGAAGGAGCTGCAAAGATCCACAGCAGAGATGGGAGTATCTGTCCATAGGACCACTTTAAGCTGTACATCCCACAGAGCGGGGCTTTATGGAAGAGTGGCCAGAAAAATGTCACCGATTTAAAAAAAAAAAAAAAAAAAAAAAATCACGTTTGGAGTTTGCCCAACAGCATATGGCAGACTCCCCAAACACACAGAAGAATGTCTGGTCAAATGAGACAAAAATGTAATTTTTTGGCCATCATGGGAAATGCCACGTGTGGCGCAAACCTAACACCCTGAGAACACCATTCCTACAGTGAAGCATGGTGGTGGCAGCATCATGCTGTGGGGATGTTTTTCATCTGCAGGGGCAGGAAAGCTGGTCAGGACTGAAGGAAAGATGGATGGCACTAAACGCAGGGCAATTCTGGTGGAAAACCTGTTAGAGTCAGCCAGAGGTTTGAGACTGGGACGAAGGTTCATATTCCAGCAGGAGAATGACCCTAAACATACTGCTAAAGCTACATTGGAGTGGTTTAAAGGGAAACATAATGACCTAGTCAAAGCCCAGACCTCAATCCAATTGAGAATCTGTGGCGTAACTTGAAGATTGCTGTACACCAACGCAACCCATCTAACTTGAAGGAGTTGGAGCAGTTTTGCCTTGAGGAATGGCCAAAAATCCCGGTGGCTAGATGTGCTAAGCTAATAGAGACATACTGTACCCCAAGAGACTTGCAGTTGTAATTGCAGCAAAAGGTGGTTCTACAAAGTATTGACTTTGGGGCTGAATACCTATGCAGACTCCAGATTTCTGTTTTTCATGTTTGCGTCACCATAAAACAACAATGTGCACTTTTAACGTGGTAGGCATGTTGTGTAAATCAAATGGTGCTAACCCTCCAAAAATGCATTTTAATTCCAGCTTGTAATGCGACAAAACAGGGCAAACACCAAGGGGGATGAATACTTTTGCAAGACACTATCTTTGACCTGCACACTTAAAGCTGTATCGCTGAATGTATGAGGAAGGAAAAAGGGTGGAGGGAAGAGTACGACGATGACGACAACAAGCAGTGCTCCATCACCTTGTATGCTAGCCCACGTCAACATCAGCCTGCTGGGAAACTCCAACCATAACACCACTTCATCTTCCCCTGCCTGGCTCTCATCCCCCCACCCCACAGTGCCAGACACTGTTTTATTATGCAGCCGTTATCCAGCTGTGCAGACCCCTCCGTTTGTATACTGAACTACGTTTGATGTGTGTACACAGCCTCTGGTGTGAAGAAAGCCACAAGCTGACCTCGCCACAATGTCTCATGTTCCTCTACTGCGGCTTGTGTTCCTCTGGGTCTCATGCGAGCTTGCTGTTTTGCTGAACCCTCTGTCATTGCACACTCCCACTCAACATCAGCACAGCAGCCACATACAGACAAGCAGACACGCACAAGGACAGGACCGTATGCCAATAACCTTAACCTGCATTTCAGGTCAGTAACCTGACTTGGTAGTCGGGATTAAGAAAGCACCAGTGTGATACAGAGCATCCAAATCAGACCAACGTAGACCTGAAATAGTGGAGCAGATTTAAATATTTCATTTCAATCCACAGACATGAATTTGCTACATACTGGGAACGCATGTGATGTTGGCCTTTTTTTTTTTTTTAATTAAGTCATGACGAACACCTTTTAAATAGGTTTTGTATGAATTAAACAACATTATAACTTGTCTACAATGGCACCAACAAATCTAGTCCTTCATATTATTAATTTGTAAGCATCGAATAACCTTTTATTATATTTCAAACATGAAGGAAGCTCTGAAAGAAAGTATTTATATAACCTTAATCCTGTTTGGAGGAATATTTAACAGTTATTCCACGAAATAGAGTTGTACACGAGCTGATAGCTGACGAGGAGCGTAGCGCCGAGCTGGCTATAAGCCATGTACGAGGAGATTGAATGGAATAACTGTTTTATTATAGTCACATTCACTGGATTTTGAGAAAGAGCATTTTCATTTTTTGCAAATCTCATCTCATCATCTCTAAAAACTGTATACAAAACGTCCGACAAAATCATTTCCGCTGTGAATGTAAACAAACTGGAAAAATGACAGTAGCAATTTGTGAAAAAAAATGCTATTATAATAATTGAAAAATAAAGAGAGATACATTCTTACCATCAAATACTTTTATTCCATATTTTGTTAATTTTTTGGGGGGGTTTTGTTGTCAAGTAGAGTGTTTTTTTTTATTTCGTCCTTGGTTGGTTCAGCAGCACGCTCCGCCATTTTGTTTTTCTCGACTCACAGTATGTGCGCTGATAGCCTAGTAGTAGAGTAGCCAATCAGAGCGTGCGATTGCTCATCCAGTGAATGTGGATAGAATTTAAAATAAATAAATAAATAAATAAATAAAAGGTTGGTTTTGAATTATTATTGGGCATCAACCAGTACACAGACATCACAATAATGAGCCTGGTGACCTAAAATTCATCTTGATCAGTCTCATCTCATCTCATCTCATTATCTCTAGCCGCTTTATCCTTCTACAGGGTCGCAGGCAAGCCGGAGCCTATCCCAGCTGACTACGGGCGAAAGGCGGGGTACACCCTGGACAAGTCGCCAGGTCATCACAGGGCTGACACATAGACACAGACAACCATTCACACTCACATTCACACCTACGCTCAATTTAGAGTCACCAGTTAACCTAACCAGCATGTCTTTGGACTGTGGGGGAAACCGGAGCACCCGGAGGAAACCCACGCAGACACGGGGAGAACATGCAAACTCCACACAGAAAGGCCCTCGCCGGCCCCGGGGCTCGAACCCAGGACCTTCTTGCTGTGAGGCGACAGCGCTAACCACTACACCACCGTGCCGCCCATCTTGATCAGTTTTCAACTGAAATTTAAAAACAATGTTTGATTTCGGTAGTCATACTGAGCTGTATGTGCAGAAATTTTAATCAGACTGGAAACTACAGTACCAGTCAAAAGTTTGTACACCCCTACTCATTCATCAGTTTTTCTGTATTTTGACTATTTTCTACATTGTTGAACAATACTGGGCGGCACGGTGGTGTAGTAGTTAGCGCTGTCGCCTCACAGCAAGAAGGTCCAGGTTCGAGCCCCGTGGCCGGCCGGCGAGGGCCTTTCTGTGCGGAGTTTGCATATTCTCCCCGTGTCCGCGTGGGTTTCCTCCGGGTGCTCCGGTTTCCCCCACAGTCCAAAGACATGCAGGTTAAGTTAACTGGTGACTCTAAATTGACCGTAGGTGTGAATGTGAGTGTGAATGGTTGTCTGTGTCTATGTGTCAGCCCTGTGATGACCTGGCGACTTGTCCAGGGTGTACCCCGCCTTTCGCCCGTAGTCAGCTGGGATAGGCTCCAGCTTGCCTGTGACCCTGTAGAACAGGATAAAGCGGCTAGAGATAATGAGATGAGATGAACAATACTGAAGACATCACAACTATAAAATAACATCTGGAACATATATGGATTTATGTGGCCCCAAAAAAAAAAAAAAAAAAAAAGCGTTAAAAACCCAAAATATGTTTCAGATTTTAGATTCTTCAGAGTAATCAGCGTTTACCTTGATGATGCTTTGCACACTATTTGCATTATCTTAACCAGCTTCATGAGGTCGTCGCCTGGAATGCTTTTCAATTAACAGTTGTGTCTCGTCAAAAGTTAATTAGTGCGATTTCTTGCCTTCTTAATGTGTCTGAGATCAAACAGTAAATAATAAGCATACAACAAGTAGCCCTATTCCACAACTGTAGTAATCCATATTATGTCAAGAACCGCTCAACTACGTAAAGAGAAACGACAGCCATCATTACTTTTAATTAACAAAAATAAACCCTGAATTCGAAGGCGTGTCCAGACTTTTGACTGGTACTGTCTGTCAAGCCTGAGTCCAATTAAAAGTGTTGTGTGGACTGGATTCGATTGGATTGGAGCTGTCTGTCTCCTTAATTTCTCGTCCTGAGACGTTGAGTGAGAGTGAGCTACGAGAGAGAAAAAGCTGGCAGAAAGCAGGAAAGAAAAACAGGTCAAACAGAGGTGGGATTCATAACGTTCCGGCGAGTTCCAGCCCAGTGAGATGTGAAGCAAGTCATAGCTGATGCAGTGTCACGCTCCATAAACACTCCCCTCAACCGAGCCTCTGCTGACCTTTCCAAAGCTGCTCATAACATTCTGCTGTAGTACAGTCTGCCGTCCGTATCGGACTTACTGACCCCAAAAACACCAACACTCCCTTAACTCTTCATCTCCTGAGACACTAACCTTTATTTCCATCAGTTCTTTACAAGTGCAATAAACTGCACCGACTCTGACCGTCCCTCCTCCTTTCTCTCGAGCACTTACACTCGCACAGATCCCCTCACATTAAGATGTCAGATGTTACGACACCTCAGGGAGAAATACACTTACAGACAGCTGAACATGGTGAAGCTCAAGTCCCTGAGTGAGGGGAAACGTCCACACAAAGGCACATAAAATCATTCACTCCCACCTTAGGATTTTGCTGACTTCTAAATGAAGAGTCATTTTACTGCTTCTCTTTTAAGGGATGAGAAAGACACAGATGTGTATGCTTCAGCAAGACACTCACAGAGCATTTCCCATATCTGCTGTATTTGCGTCCATTATCCGACACTGTGTAGAGGTAAATGAAGTTATCATGTGATCCCACTGCCAGCAGCGTGCCATCTGGAGAAGAAGAGAAGAAAAAAAAAAAAAAAAAAAAAAAGGTGAGAGAGAAAATGCTAAGAGTTTTTGGTTTCCACTCTTTACACATTTTGCATATTAAAATTAGACGGCCTTTTGATTTCATAAAATTGGTGAAATTTAGTTCCCTCTGAAATGTGGTCATTGTGATGCATGTTTATTTCTGTAATATCTTTTCTTTTTTTTTAAATAAAAAGGATCATTCTGTGGCTGGGAAGTTATTTAATTTGAGGGGATTCCCTAGTAAATCATGTGCATGAAATCACTCGCTTCACGTTGTCAAGCAGACAGAGGAAGTCTGGTGTGCGCATGCGCAGGTTTACCTGCTTCTTTTTCTTTTCGGATGCCGCATGACAGAAAACCAGTATTGCATTACTGCCATCTACAGGTTTATCTTGACCGTGCACTGCCAGTTACATCATTCTGTCACTGAATGCACAGCTGATCACACCGAGGTGCTCGCTGACCGCCGATATTTATTAGTTTGGTCCTGCGTTTCTTTTCCTTTGCAACATAACGTCTTTTCTTCTCGCTTTCCGTTAGTCGGTCTTTCACGTTTTATTCACACACTCACGTCCTCCATTGTTCTCTCCTGTTTCAAATTTGTATCCCATAATGCCGTGTGCGAACGGGGAAAGCCCACTACGTGATGCATGCTGTAGTATCTTGTATTGAGTCATGGTGAAGCAAGAAAAAATATCTGAGAATTTAGGGCCATGTGACCCTAAATTCATTAATTGTTCTATTGAAAACAGATAATAAAATTGGAAGTCTGTGATTCAAATTCGGTAGCTTTTGGTCCAATAAACAATAATAATTGGGTGTTGGGGAAAATTCTTTTTATAACCTATTACTTGAACAATCTGAGAGGCCGTCTACCTTTAATAATAAACCTAGCAGTTTATACAGCCACATACGGAACACAACGCAGTAGTGCTGCGCGACGCATCTTTACCCTACAGCTCAGCTGAATTCTCAATTCTAATGGCTCACAAGGGGTCAATTCATTTTCTGTAACAGCACGACTCCTTTAATAAGTACTAACACAGACCTGTAAAGTGGATGCTTCACATAAGAGGAAAGAAAATGTGCGTAATTATGTTGAATTTTCTGTAAGCATTTTTGGAATAGAGGTAAAGCTGGAACTCATTTTTCCTGACACAACATGGGGGGGAGGGAACCCCTCAGGATGCTGGATTTGCAGTTTGGTAGCGTCACAACTTGCTTTTTTTTTTAAAATCACCACCACACTACCCTGTTTGTCCTTGATTATTTTCCTATAATGACACACCCCAAGTGTTTTATTGCTTATATAGCATGGTAAAAACTGCTTCACTAATCAAATTACTTCAAACAAACCCAGATGTTTACTCCTTATTCACTTTCAGTAAAAAGTTTTCTAGCTGCTGATATTTTCAGGCATGACAACAGCAAATTCTTATTTCAGCTGAAAGTCAGTCAGGGGTTTGAGGGTTCCAAGGTGGCACCTTGAGGGCGAAGCCCCCCAACGCTCCTAGGTTTTAGCAAAGTTTAAGGGCTTCCTAAACCTCCATCTCATCTCATCTCATTATCTCTAGCCGCTTTATCCTGTTCTACAGGGTCGCAGGCAAGCTGGAGCCTATCCCAGCTGACTATGGGCGAAAGGCGGGGTACACCCTGGACAAGTCGCCAGGTCATCACAGGGCTGACACATAGACACAGACAACCATTCACACTCACATTCACACCTACGGTCAATTTAGAGTCACCAGTTAACCTAACCAGCATGTCTTTGGACTGTGGGGGAAACCGGAGCACCCGGAGGAAACCCATGCGGACACGGGGAGAACATGCAAACTCCGCACAGAAAGGCCCTTGCCGGCCATGGGGCTCGAACCCGGACCTTCTTGCTGTGAGGCGACAGTGCTAACCACTACACCACCGTGCCGCCCCCTAAATCTCCATTTTGAATAAAATTGTCATATTTCACGTAATTAGATTTTAATAAAAAAGATTCTCACACACAGTACAAGAAAGTGACTCAACATCAAACCCACATTTTTAAAGTACGTTATTCCCAAAATGATAGAAATATTTCCACATTCAATCATGTTCCTGTAAGTATTTCTGAAAGCACGTTATCAAATGCATTTTTAAGTTTGTTTCAGACAGATGATACTGTACGGATTCAAGCGATGCCCTTAACAGCACCGAGTAACTGAAGTCGAAGTACTTACAAATTTGACTGAAATGCATCTCGGTTGAGGAAACTTCAGGTCAACATACTACATCCAACTGTGTTCAAAATCAGTAGTTCGAATTACAAGTCACTCACCACAAACACAACACAAAAATGTAAAATAGGAGTTCCTACTTGCTCGGAGTGCGAGCTGGACACTCTTACTTTTGTCTTAGTTCTTGAAGTTTCTTTCTTTCTTTCTTTCTTTCTTTCTCTTTGCTGCCAGTGCTGTTAGTCTTTCAATTGCTTTCCTTTTTTGTTGCTGTAGGTGGGCTGTTGGAGCTCTATTTTCTCCATTTAGTATATCATCTACGTATCGAGACCGCTGATTGGTTCGGGTCAGCCAATCGCTGCACGTTGTGCAAAATTTATGGCTTTCAAGAGCTTTTCCGGTTACGGAAAGAAGCTATTTGTGCCGAATGTTCCGTGGTTCACTTCTACACTGAGAAGGACTTGGCAAAAATTGAACCTCACCCCCAAATTTTCTCCTCAGAGTTGGACGATTCATAAGAATGACCCATTTGGCGAACAAAACCGCGGAAATCCATGGAAAATTGTCATCCCTGTATTTTATAATGACTTGCACGTCATATTTCTTTCTATTGTTCCTTCAATACACCAACACTGTTAGACTGAATCCCAAACTGCCTTTTTATTCCCTAGTCACTGTATAATTCTTATTACAGAGGGTAGTGCACGAAATGTCAAAATGAACACCATTTGAGATTCAGCCACAGAAAAGAAATGCCTACTGGAATCTGTTCAATACTTCGATTAGAAAACTGATACATAACTGTAGTTAAAAAAAAAAGTTATAAAGTATGCCATAAACGACATCAATTCAGAGCCCTTTTTCTAAATCCAGTGACCAGGCTCGTTCTTTTAGGAAGTCTGCGTTTCCATAAACTTGCATTAGACAAAGATATTACAAAGGATTTAAAAACATCAGAGTGCATTCAAACAGTGAAGTGTCTTCCGACAGCCGGAGTGTGTGTATAGTCTCACACACATTACAGTCACTCACCCACGGTGTAGCGCATCACTGACAGCTGCTCGTTGCCGTCTGTGTGGATGGCCACCAGGTCCCTAGTCTCAGCATCCAGAACGTACCACCTGCACACGCGTGCGCGCACACACAGGACATGAGTGGCTCATTGGAAATAGAATAAACACAAAAAACAAAATTTCAAAGAAGCAAAAGCTACAAATTAGAAGCAAATACTGACTTACTTCCCTGAATGAGTGCCAATGGCAACCACAGCACCGCTAGGGTGGAAGTCTGCACAGTGACCGTGCTCCTGCCAGAGATTATACAAAAATCACTTTTCATTTCGACTGTCGTCTATAGTACCAATTAAAAGTTTGTACACCCCTGCTCATTCATCGTTTTTTCTGCATTTTGACCATTTTCTACATTGCTGAACAATACTGAAGCCATCAAAACTCAAATAACATAAAGGAACATATATGGAATTATGTGGTAAACAAAAAAGTCCCCCACCCCTTTTTTTTTTTCCATGTTTTATATTTTAGATTCTTCAAACCTTGATGACTCTTTGCACACTCTTGGCATTATCTTAACCAGCTTCATAAGGTAGTCACCTGGAATGCTTTTCAATTAAGGCCCTGGTCACACTACAGCTTGTGATGGGCTTGCGAATACTTGATGAAAAATTGGTAGCATCATGCTATACACGGCGAATGTTCTCCGAGCTTCGCAAGTTGTTCTTTCTTGTTTCTCCGCCTCGTGAGTGGCCAAAAATGTCATGAAAAAATTCAACGTATGCACTGAAATTGGGTGTTGATGTTTTTGTCGGCAAGTTAAACAGCAAATACTCGCAGATGGGTTTGGGAATACTAACCGAAACTCAGGGGAGTCTTCATCAAGCCTCTGGAGATGTATTTGTCTCAAATCCATGTCCCGGATGCTCACGGGAGCTTCATCAACACAGCAGCTCGGCATAGCCTAACCTTCCCCAAGAATTAAAAAATTGCATTTACGTTCGGGGATCCTTCGGAGCACGTTGGGTTCATGCTTGGGCCCCAGTCATTATGGGAAACACCTGATGCTGATTTGAATGCAATCAGCATGTGCATATAAGGACACTGTTTTCACAGTGATTTTGCAAGTATTCGGTCAGGTATGCGGCGGTGGATGGATGTAAGTGCAGGAAGAGTGTTCATTAGCAGGTGTGATATTTACAAAAATGAACCTGAAAGCAGTGTCAAACACAGCTAGAAACAAACGTGACAGTGATGATAATACTTCGCAAAACCTCTGTGTCCTTATATGCACGTGCTGATTGCGCTCAAATCAGCATCAGGTGTTTCCTATAACGACTGGGTCCTGTGAGCGAACGTGGCTGCTCGAGTGCACGAAGGTGTGACAGTCAAGTGTTCGCCTGCTGTGACCACAAGTTTTAGCTCACCTGTACGTACATCACCATCCATCGTCACCAAAACGCCTCATTTTCATCCATAACCTATTGCAAAGCATCATGAGCTGTAGTGTGACCGTAGCTAAACAGGTGTGCCTCGTCGTAAGTTAATTAGTGCAATTTCTTGTCTTCGTAATGCGTCTGAGATCAAACAGTAAATAGCCCTATTCCACAACTGTAGTAATCCATATCATGTCAAGAACCGCTCAACTAAGTAAAGAGGAAAACGACATCCATCATTACTTTAAGACCTGAAGTGACTTAATTAATAAAAGTAAAAAAAAATCATTGAATTAGAAGGTGTGTCCAAACTTTTGACAGGTACTATACATCAAAGATGTCAAACTAAAGGCCAGCAGGCCAAACACACCCCTCGGTTTCATTTCATTCAGCCCATGTGAACTTCCAAAAAAAAAAAATGGCAAGGAAATTAACGTGAAATTAGTCAACATTTTCTATTCACAACATGCATGGACTCGCATCTCATACTGAAACGCCGGTTAAAATCTGACACCAATCTGTTGCTTCTGACGCAAGTCAGATCTGCATGTAAAAGGGTTCAGTGTGTCTTTAGTGCGATTCACTGACTGAGCAAAAACGTAGGACCCGGTGCCGAGACCACAAATATGTAGAAAACCGGAAAGTTCATGGAGCACAAAGGCAAAGGAGACGAAATTAGAATAAGGACAGTTATGTTCTTAGGGGAGAAGAGGAGGAATGAATCTGGAATGAGATGTTCAACAAGCACACAGATGAATATAATAAATCTCATCACCTAACAGTGCAGACAATTGAGTAGCTGCCGTTAGGCCTTTTTTTTTTGGGGGGGGGGGGGGCACCTACTATTCTATATTCAGTTACTGATGTTAACAGATATGTTAAAATAATAAAGAGCCTTAGGTTATGGCTCACAATCATGGTGATGTAGCTCAGGCAGAATTTGAGTTTGACATCCCCGATCGAGATCATGATTACAGTCAAGTCCAAAATGTTTTCAGCTTCTGTCAGGTTGTTCATATACTCCGCGTGTATGTGTGTGTACACTGCTACATGGGCTCTTACGTCCAGCAGTCTGGTCCATTCCAGCGAATGGTCCACCGAGTTCCACAGACACACCTGCCTGTCCTGCGCACAGGTGAGGAACAGGTCTTTAAACGGGTGAGAGGCCAAACCCCACAGCTCATCTGTGTGACCCTATGGGACAAGAGAGACCGAGACAATGCAGATGTCAGTGTGTGTGTGTGTATATGTGTGTGTGAGAGAGAGAGAGAACACCTGACAAATGCACAGTTGGTAATATCTTGCATAAGGTCGATCATTTAAAAGCCAGTTTGTGTAATTTGCATAAAATATATAAATCAATCAGTATGTCTTTTAAGCAAAACAGCTCAAGCAAACTCCTTCCATATGAGGTGCAGAGGCAGAACTGGCCAGCACACGCAGAGAGAGGGAGAGTGTATGTGTGTGTGTGTGGGGAATTCTTTCTCCAGTCTGTTTACACTAGTACAAAATAGCTGGCAAAAAAATGTGTGTTAAATCGTGGCCAATGTACTGTGGAAAAATCACAGACCGAACGCCACTGAGGCGGATACGAGCTTCTGATTCACATCAGTCTTCAGGGATTGCTGCTCAAAACAGCTTCACTTTTAGCCCCTACTGATGAAGCAGACCTCCACTACACACAGCCGCTATATCAGAGCCAGCTGTTTGTGTAAAGCAATAATCTCTTTAGCATCTTAAACTGCATTAAGAGACTGCAGAGTAGGGATAAGTAAGAAAATAAAGTGGGATTTACAAATTTCGAAAGTGAATTTAAAACAAGAGTGCTTGGAGATCACAAATATTCCCCACTGACAACTATATCTAAGCTATAAGGCCATAACTCTGGTAAAATGCGACTGAATCGAACGAAATTGCAATGTGTATTACCGATATACAACAAAGAATCCTGTAGAGTTTTGTGAAATTCCTCCAATTGTGAGAGGAGTTGATTTCAGAAGGTGCGCACCCTTCCCAGGATGGACGGACGGACACCACCATGACAAAATCCCACTTCGGGCCTTTCGGCCAGCGGAGGATTAAAAAAAAAAAAAAGGAACCACTAAATTCGAAGTACTATATACTAGACATGTAACAATTCACCAATTCATGATTTGAGTTGATTCACAATATTGGGTGCATGATTCAATTTTTGAGAAAATATTCAATGAAAATTTTCATTGCCGCAAAAAAAAAAACAACAACATTTATTTTCATATTCTTTATCAACTTAAATATACTTTTTGTTAAATTTATTTTTTTTAAAGCTTCATTTTTTTTTTGGAATAACCAGCAATAATTATTTACCCACATTTGTAAAGGTTGGAGTAAAATATAATAATATCCTATTATCTGAAATATTCATTTTATTAAAAATGAAAAAGTTAATAACAAATAAGCCTTTTCTTAAACTTCTATGAATATTTATCCCACCTGCATTTGCTTCTCTCTCTCTTTTTTTTAAAGCTTTCAGCATTCTGTAAAAAGCTCTCTCTCATTTTAAATCCTTTTTTTGGTAGCATTAGAACTGTGTTACTTCTGCCTAGGGTGAAGTCACATGCACTCCTGCTATTACTGCTGTCTAAACAATGCAATTTTAGTGAGGAAAAAATAATAACGATTCATTTTTTTATTTCATTAGTTCAAATCGTTATAAATTTCTATCATGATTTATCGTCACACAGTATATTGTTACATGCCTACGATACTGAAAAATAATACTTATTGGAAAAGTTTTTTGGGCTCGGATGTCAATGAAATGTTAATTCAGAGAACAAGGAATGATTGTTAGGTCATTACATTTTCATTTTAACTTTTATTAGTTTTTAGCCATTTAAAAAAAATTAATTAATTTAAAAAAAATGTAAAAACCTTTGGGTGAAAACTAAATTCAAGATCGAAAAAGCCAGAGATGTCTTACTTGCACTTCCACCTGAAAGCCATCATTAAAAGTGCCCCTCAGGATGAAGTTGCGTGATGTGCCGACGAGGAACTGCTCGCCCTTCCCCTCTGCAACGGCTCGAATGGTTCCATACTGATCTGGAACCTGAAGCGGCACAGAAAACAAAACCAGCAATGCAAGCCAGCTCTTTTCTCAGTGTTTAATAAAGATCAGTGGAGACTAACAAGTAACAACTGCAAATGTTTATACAGGGCTTTTAAAGCATGTGTTTGAGGATTTTTTTTTCCCCCTGAAAACACTGTGCATATGGGTCTGTGTGAGAACATGAGGATGTAGTTATTAATCATAGATCCTTCTCTGAATGCTAACAATTTTCACGTGCCTATGGTGTCAGTGTGTGCGTCTTGTGGCACACCTCAATGTCTCTCTCTGGGTTGAGGTCATGGTCCCACAGAATGATCTTGTGGTCTTTACCTCCTCCAGTCAGTAAAGTGCCATTCCTCAGCTGACACAGTGTAAACACACTGCCATCGTGCGCCTTGATCTGACGGCTGATCTGAAATGCTCCAGAGAGAGAAAAACAGAAATATTGTGTCAAGACTCTGCCAGGGTACCAGAAGTGTATTTAGTTTCAGTTATTAATCGCTGACAGGAAAGTAAAGTAAACTCCACATATCATACAACACTCGATATCTCATGTTAGTGTCCAAACCACATGAGAAGAAACAATAACTGGCAGCAGTCTGAGAAAAATAGAGATGGATAAAATACAGGATCACAGTCTGAAAGTATATATATATATATATATATATAATATAATATATATATATATATATATATATATATATATATATATATATATATATATATATATATATATATATATATATATATATATATATATATATATATATATATATATATATCTATATATATATATATATATATATATATATATATATATATATATATATATATATATATATATATATATATATATATATATATATATATATATATATATATATATATTTATATATATATATATATATATATATATATATATATATATATAATATATATATATATATATATATATATATATATATATTCAGAACATAACCTAAAATACCCCCTCCCCTCGTTCTCAGGGCTAAGTGGTATTTCCATTGCCCTGTTTTTCTGCACATTCGGGGTTATGACTAATCTGCAGCTCTGTGGAAACATGTTCAGGTCCATACATAGCCTACAGGGGGCAGTGTGTTAAAGAACACTACATCCCATGCTGCATGATTAATGGCATTGCATGATTAAAGGCATGATTAATGTTTAAATCCTGGCAGTATGCCTCATTGCAACACTGCTGAGCCAGTTCTTCAGCATGCCTCCAAAAACTATTAGCCCATTACAGGAAGACAAGAACCTGCAAGCATACACGCACACACTCAGGTAATAGCTTTGGTGTGTGTAAATGTGATAGACAGCATTTCAGAGAGACACAAACAAAGAAATGGCAATACCTTTAAGTCCTTTTCCTGGTGGTGGATCCGCTGTGCTGCGCGTCCAGATAAGCAGGACGCCTCCTGAGTCTCCGGTCAGAATGTCTCCGTTATTGAGGAAAGCCAGACACTGCACGAACTTGGGCTTTTCATATTTCTTTATTAAAAAAAACATATATATATATATTCACACTTACTGTGAGCCCTTGCACTCAAACACATCTGGTTACAAGGTTTAAAGCATTCATCATCATCATAAAAGTATAAGAAATGAAACTTATTAACGAGGACAGTGTCTGCATGAGCCATTCGGAGTCTTAGCAGCATCTAACAAAACAAAAAAGCTGTGCATTAGAATGGCCAAGATAGCTTAGTGGGATGTGTTCCAGGCTGCCAGATTTCAGCAGTATTTCCACCCCAACAACTGTCCTGGAAACAAACCATGATTTATGCACTACGCGTATTTGTTCTTTTATAAAAAAAAAATTAAAAACTAGCCCAATTTCTCACCTTATTAAAGCTTAGAAACGTGTTCTGACAACATTTAAATACCCAACGTGAATCACGATGGATAAAAATGAAAGGTAAATTTTAAAAGATTAAAAAAAGAAAATAAATCTACAATGTGTGTATTTGGATTACAATCGGTGGCCCATGTTAACACCGAATCATATGAAAGCCCATACTTGTGCAATCTGATAAAATTCTTTTATTACTGCATGAATCACTGCATCGGTACGAGTCTGCATGTGTTTATCTCCTTTCACATGTGTGTCCTCACCCCAAAGATGCCCTGCTTGCGAGCCAGAGAGTTGCCGCTCCACGTCCAGAAAAAGATGTGCGACTTGCCACAGGTGACGATGGTGTTTGCATCTGTTGGGTGGAACTCGACTGCTAGGACCACCTCATTGGTAGTCTGGGGGAGAGAGAGAGAGAGAGAGAGAGAGAGAGAGAGAGAGAGAGAGAGAGAGAGAGAGACGTAATGGGGTGTGGACAGTGGATAAGAGAAAGGAAAAAGCTAATTGCTGTGAATGAGCTGGTTAGGAAGGAGGCCACGCTGATGTCATAGCAAAACGAGGAAGCCATGAGAGTGAAGTAGAATAAAGAGGAAACGGCAGACAAAAGACTGGAACAACAAAACTGATGATCGGAAAGAGGCAGTTAGTGGGAAAGGGAGGTGGGGAAGATGAAAAGTGGTTCCAGGATGCAGACTGCACATGCAATACATACATTACTCCATCATACCTTAATCTCAGCAATTTTGGATTTCTTCTGCCAGTCCCACACAGTCAGCATGTGCTCATTGGAGTCGTCAACTACACTGAGGTGGACGCCAGAGTCCTGAACACACACAAAACACAGCTGCAATCAGAGCACTCAAACACTGATCCCATGTATCGGCATATGTCGGTCATATCGATACTTTCATCAGGGATTAGTCCAAGTGTTTTACAGGTCAGGAGTCAAACTGTACCAAGTAAATGAGACACGTTAACTCAAGTAATTAAAAAAAAATGCAATTAAAAAGAGTTTTAAAAGTGTTTTCACATATTAGTAGTTTTTTTCTTTTTTTAACCCATTGACACCTGAAACGCCTGCAAAAAACATCTGCAAATGCCTAAGCCAGTTTTTAGAAAAGGTCCCCATCTGCCTGACGGTTTTCTGAAATAAAAATAATTAATTGAAAACGCCTATGAAAAATTCAATATCTCAGCCTCTGAAGCACAAAGACATGAAATAAGTTGCATTTAAAAGATAAAATTCTCTGCTTTTATTGGATCATGCTCATTCAGCATTAACACTAACATTTTTATTAAAAAAACAAAAACAAAAACAAATCTGGCATGCGTCTTGAAAATAATGACAAAATCAACAATGCTGCGTTATGCAGCAACCAGCATTTGGGGCAATGTTGCGTTATGCAACAACCGGCGCTAGGGGCAATGTTGCGCGACGCAGCATCCGGCGTCAATGGGTTAAACAAATCAAACTCCGTCCTCTTACAGTGAACCAAAAATGCACTAACAGAAAAGCGATTCAGTTCTTTTTGCGTTCACATTGCGAGCCCATTTGAAAGAGGACTCCATTCTCTTTCTGGTTCACTTCAGCTCTGATAGGACCCCAGTCCGCCTTCTGTTCACACTACAGTTCCTCTGATGCTCACAGACTGTTACCTTTGTTTTTTCAGGGCGCATCAGTGCAATAGCATGTGATCGGTCTATGACGATCCTAGAGGGATAAAACACATTATTCTATCCACGTTCAATGGATATGAGCAACTGCACGCTCTGATATGCTACTCTACTACGAGGCTATCAGCTCATATACCAAGAGTAGAGAAAAACAAAATGGAAGACCGTGTTGCTGAACCAACCAAGGACAAAATAAAAAGTCTAATCAAAAACAAGCAAACAAAAAAAAGGCAACAAAATATGGAAAGAAAGTATTTGATGATAAGAGCACATTTTTTTTTGAAAGATGGTCCATGTAGTATTCTGCACCTCTACATGCCTCTACTCGAAAACAAAACCCCCAAAAATACAAAAAAAAAAATAAAAATAAAAAGCATTTGATGGTAAGAACTTTTTTTCTTCAAGAACTATTATTATTATAGCATTTTTCACAAATCGTTCCTGTCATTTTGCCGGATTGTTTCCATTCTAAGTGGAAATGATTTTGTCGGACGTTTTTGTATAAAGTTTTTATTTATCGAATTTGCAAAAAATAAAAATGCTCGGGCGGCACGGGGGTGTAGTGGTTAGCGCTGTCGCCTCACAGCAAGAAGGTCCAGGTTCGAGCCCCGTGGCCGGCGAGGGCCTTTCTGTGCGGAGTTTGCATGTTCTCCCCGTGTCCGCGTGGGTTTCCTCCGGGTGCTCCGGTTTCCCCCACAGTCCAAAGACATGCAGGTTAGGTTAACTGGTGACTCTAAATTGAGCGTAGGTGTGAATGTGAGTGTGAATGGTTGTCTGTGTCTATGTGTCAGCCCTGTGATGACCTGGTGACTTGTCCAGGGTGTACCCCGCCTTTCGCCCGTAGTCAGCTGGGATAGGCTCCAGCTTGCCTGCGACCCTGTAGAACAGGATAAAGCAGCTAGTGATAATGAGATGAGATAAAAATGTTCCGTTTCTCAAATTCCAATGAATGTAGATAAAATAAAACAGTTATTCCACTCAATCTCATCATACACGGCTTACAGCCAACTCGGTGCTATCAGCTCATGTACGACTCGATTTCGTGGCATAACTGAAATGGCAAAAAGCAAAGTGAACCTGACGCACTTTGTAGTCAAGGTGTGTCCAAATTTTTGACTGGTACTGTACGTGTTCGTTAAACTCATTTGCCTGGAGCATCTTCCATACAGCAGCGCATTAATATGAGCAGATTTGCCTTGCAGCCTGTAAAAAAAAAAACTAGCAGGGGTGTGTTCAAAAAGAAACACGAATATCTGGCTGATTAGATGGTCCATGTGGTATTCTGCACCTCTACAGTACATGCCTCCAGCCTCAGGCTGACCTGTCAGCCTGGTACACGCACACCTCATGCAAGAGACACCATGACACATCTGACAGTCAAAGGTCAGGAATGGGGGGGGGGGGGGGGGGGGGGGGAGAAGAACTATAACTAGAGACTCACTGCTTTAGAAAAAGCAAGGGATCCCACTCCTCTTTCAAAGGTGCCCAGGCCAACGACCTGTAGGGTCTGCAGAGTGACGGAGTCCCAAACCCTCACATGAGGCTGCAGCGGCTGAAAGAGAGCAAGAGACAGACAGGGAGAGGTTTTATTTTTAGTTAAGAACAAGATCAACTGTGAGCTACTGCTCACTTATGTATCCCCCCGCTCTCGCTTATATCAGAATGCAAGCAATTGAAGGAACAGGACATTTATTATGAATGTTGACTTCAACAAATAATTAACCCTGAAACAAGTAAGTAAAGAGCAGTGTCTCTCCCCAGGGATTTCAAATAGCATCTGGTAAACTGTCATTTTGAAATCGCATTTTGCTTCTTGAAATAGCGTCAAAATCCACCGTGTGTTTTATAAATACATTGTCGGTAAACAGGAAGTCAATGTGGGACAGACCTGAAAACAGTACACATGGTATAGAACCCCAGGCTGAAGCTTGTTACCAAATATCAAGCAGTTGTGATTTGTAGACGCTGAGAAAAGTCTTAGGGAAATTTTGTAAATCCACCCTGTGTTTTTCGTAAATACATTCAGTCGGTAAACAGGAAGTCGATGTGGGACAGACCTGAAAACGGTATACACGGTATACAACCCTGATTCCAAAAAAGTTGGGATAAAGTACAAATTGTAAATAAAAACGGAATGCAATGATGTGGAAGTTTCAAAATTCCATATTTTATTCAGAATAGAACATAGATGACATATCAAATGTTTAAACTGAGAAAATGCATCATTTAAAGAGAAAAATTAGGTGATTTTAAATTTCATGACAACAACACATCTCAAAAAAGTTGGGACAAGGCCATGTTTACCACTGTGAGACATCCCTCTGTCCCTCTGAGTTACATGTTGATCCTGGGATTGAGATGCTGGCCTCTTCTGCCCCTCGGACCTGCTTGATCCATCCTTGTGCCCTGTGTCTGGTCGGAGTTTTATCGCCCCACTCCTGTGAAGGACGGCCCCATGAGGACAGTTGAGGGTTATACCTGTTAAAACTGTTAATATTATAGTCAGGCTGTCTGTTGTTGCCCAAATGAGGATGGGTTCCCTTTTGAGTCTGGTTCCTCTCGAGGTTTCTTCCTCATGTCGTCTGAGGGAGTTTTTCCTTGCCACCGTCGCCACAGGCTTGCTCATTGGGGATAGATTAGGGATAAAATTAGCTCATGTTTTAAGTCGTTCAAATTCTGTAAAGCTGCTTTGCGACAATGTTTATTGTTAAAAGCGCTGTACAAATAAACTTGATTTGATTTGATGACATCCCCTTTTCTCTTTACAACGGTCTGTAAACGTCTGGGGACTGAGGAGACAAGTTGCTCAAGTTTAGGGATAGGAATGTTAACCCATTCTTGTCTAACGTAGGATTCTAGTTGCTCAACTGTCTTAGGTCTTTTTTGTCATATCTTCCATTTTATGATGCGCCAAATGTTTTCTATAGGCGAAAGATCTGGACTGCAGGCTGGCCAGTTCAGTACCCGGACCCTTCTTCTACGCAGCCATGATGCTGTAATTGATGCAGTATGTGGTTTGGCATTCTCATGTTGGAAAATGCAAGGTCTTCCCTGAAAGAGACGTCGTCTGGATGGGAGCATATGTTGCTCTAGAACCTGGATATCCCTTTCAGCATTGATGGTGTCTTTCCAGATGTGTAAGCTGCCCATGCCACATGCACTAATGCAACCCCATACCATCAGAGATGCAGGCTTCTGAACTGAGCGCTGATAACAACTTGGGTCGTCCTTCTCCTCTTTAGTTTGAATGACACTGCGTCCCTGAACATTTCAACGGATAATGTTCTCTGGAAATATTCCTGAGCCCATTTTGTGATTTCCAATGCAGAAGCATGCCTGTATGTGATGCAGTGCCATCTAAGGGCCCGAAGATCACGGGCACCCAGTATGGTTTTCTGGCCTTGACCCTTACGCACAGAGATTCTTCCGGATTCTCTGAATTTTTTGATGATATTATGCACTGTAGATGATGATATGTTCAAACTCTTTGCAATTTTACACTGTCGAACTCCTTTCTGATATTGCTCCACTATTTGTCGGCGCAGAATTAGGAGGATTGGTGATCCTCTTTCCATCTTTACTTCCGAGAGCCGCTGCCACTCCAAGATGCTCTTTTTATACCCAGTCATGTTAATGACCTATTGCCAATTGGCCTAATGAGTTGCAATTTGGTCCTCCAGCTGTTCCTTTTTTGTACCTTTAACTTTTCCAGCCTCTTTTTGCCCCGTCCCAACTTTTTTGAGATGTGTTGCTGTCATGAAATTTCAAATAAGCCAATATTTGGCACGAAATTTCAAAATGTCTCACTTTCGACATTTGATATGTTGTCTATGTTCTATTGTGAATACAATATCAGTTTTTGAGATTTGTAAATTATTGCATTCCATTTTTATTTACAATTTGTACTTTGTCCCAACTTTTTTGGAATCGGGGTTGTAGAACCCCAAGCTGAAGTTTGGTACCAAGTGGCTATGATTTGTGATTGCTGAGAAAAAGGGTGTTTTGGATGGACGAAGATACGGAAATACGGATGGACAGAGGTAAAGGTATAATGGCTGAATTTCAAGTGCATGTTTTTAGCGTGAGAAGACAGATACACAGGTGCCATGAGGAGGTGCAAGACTTCTTTGCTATAATTATGTACAAGAATGGAGGCGTTCTCTGGTTCTGTAAGTGTAAACCATCCTATTGTACCTTTGAAAGAAAGCAACCGTACACTGTGTGCTGTGAGAAACTGTACACTTAAGTTCACACCTACAGAGCTCACATGAATACAACAGATACCTGTGTGTGTGTGTGTGTGTGTGTGTGTGTGTGTGTGTGTGTGTGTGTGTGTGTGTGTGTAAAAAAAGCATGTATTGTTACACACTGAAATGTGAGAGAGAGAGAATACAGTCTGGTTTACCCTGCCATCCTTGTCCACTCCTGCGATCTGTCCTGTGGCAATGCGGATCTTATCTGGGTGAACAGCAAGACTGGCCAAGACACAGAGGACAGAACATATCAACCACAATTTTAAAAAATCATAACCGGCATAAATCGGAATGCACAGAGGAATTGTCTAGGACCAAGTCATTTATATCAGTTGTGTTGAGTAGTGTTTGGTGAGTCATTGTGATTTCAAGGTACATTTTGTACCCAAATCATCTTTGCTGCATAATTAACAACGAGAAATTAGGTACAGGTCAACAGAATTGTACAGATTCCCTATTTTCGTGATATTTATACATTTTAGGGCGGCACGCTAGTGCAGTAGTGAGCACTCTCGCCTCAAAGCAAGAAGGTTCTGGGTTCGAGCCTGTATGTGTGGCGTTTCCATGTTCTCCTCATGCCTGTGTGGGTTTTCCCCAGGGGCTCCAGTTTCCTTCCACAGTCCAAAGACATGCAGATTAGGCCAACTGGCTACTCTAAAATCACCCGTAGGTGTGAATGGCTGCCTTTCTCTCTGGGTCAGAGCTGCAACAGATTGGTGACCTGTCCAGGGTGTACCCAGTGTCTCATGTCTCAAAGTCAGCTGGGATTGGCTCCAGCTTCCCCCAAGACCCTCAGAAGGAGACGCAGAATAGACAATGATGGACAGATGTTTTATTATTTACATCACTGTTGAGTCACTTCTGCGTGAAGCTGTGACCGAGACTTCCACAGCAACCCAAATGACACGGAGTGATGCTTTAAACATTGTTACCTCTGCCAACTTTGTTGGAAGAGATTACATTTTCACTTCTGTTTGTTCATCTGTTCCCAACATAACAAAAAAAAAAAAAATGAACAGATTTTGAGGAAAGGTGAGTCATGGGCCAAGAACCAATTGATTAGATCTTGAGGCAAATCCAGATATGTATTGTATATGGATCCAGGATTTTTTTTTTTGGCCTGTTACCAATGCAACTCAAAAACCAGTGAACGGAATCTGGATGAAATTTGGTGTACATCTTTAGTATTATCCCATGTTCACATGATTTGACTGATATTGATCTGGATCAGGATCTAGATCCATTTTCATCAAGATAATTCAAAATATAGTGGATGGATTTTGATGAAATTTGGTATGTAGCATCGACCTAACCCAATTTAAAACTGGTTAACTTTTGGAAGTGATCCGTATCATCTTCTGGATCTCGGATCCAGAAAACTGTAATAAGGAAAGTATAGACCGGATTTCATCAAGTTAGTGATTGGCTTTCTATTGATACAAGAAGGGAAAATGTAACGTTTGATGATAAGCCGGATCCCAAATAAATAAATAAAATTTAAAAAAAAAAAAAAAAAAAAAAAAATTGTTAATACACGTAAATACTGGTTCATGTATAATCAAACTCCTGTACAAATCTAGATAAAACTGTTTATTCTATCCACATTCACTGGATATGAGCAATCATGCACTCTGATTGGCTACTCTACTACTAGGATATCAGCTCATATACCGGGAGTAGAGAAAAACAAAGTGGCGAAGCGTGTTGCTGAACCAACCAAGGATAAAATAAAAAAACTACTCGAAAACAAAACCCCAAAAAATACGAAATAAAAAAGCCAACGAAATATGGAATGAAAGTATTTGATGGCAAGAACGCTTTTTTTTTTCAAGAATTAATTATAGCATTTTTCACAAATTGCTCCTGTCATTATGCCGGTTTGTTTACTTTCTAAGTAGAAATGATTCTGTCTGTCATTTTGTATCAGGTTTTTATTTATCGAATTTGCAAAAAATAAAAACGCTCCGTTTCTCCAAATCCAGTGAATGTGGATAGAATAAAACAGTTATTCACTCAATCTCATCATACATGGCTTATAGGGCCATCAGCTCGTATACAGCTCGATTTCGTGGAATAACTTAAATATTCAGTAGGCATATACATATACGGACCCACATCCCAGATTAGTAAAACATCTGGATATTCTAATATGTAACTTTGCAGAGGTATGCACTCAACTGAGTGTCCTTCTAGTCTGCTTGTTTCAAGTTCTCTGAGAGAAAAGAGAAGAGAAAAAAAAAAGCATTCGATATTAGATAAACTAATGATCTGTTCTGTCCCAAGAACAAATGATTCCCGTTTTTAAAAAATAAATATAACCTGGAACATGTTTTTACTTTGCTACAAGTACAATAATTAAAAAAACAAAAACAAAAACAAAAACACCCACAATCTGTGTTATGTATATATGATGACAACTTATACAGTAACTAACTATGCCATCCTGTGAAATGAAAGAAAAGCCCAAATACTATAAGCAAGCAATCTACGAGTTTAATATCTGTCTACAGAAAGCACAGCAGCCATTTCCTGGACAAGTCACTTTCCCAGCTCTGCTTAACAGCTTAAAAGTTGCTTAACAAGGCAGACATTAACATCTCATTTCCAGTTTCGGCTGCTTATCTTTCACCAGCACACTTCAACCAGAAATGATAGCCAGTAAACATCCGAGACCAAATGCAATAAACCAAATGCAATCTGGTGACTTGTGTTTAATGTTCCACTCCATTTGCCAGCTATGGTTGATATCACTGTGTGTCAGCGAATCAGAATGAACTCCATCTCACCATTTCACACAGTCAGTGTGTCCCAAGTAGTGACGCTGTGTCCGCTCTTCATAGTTGAAAAGTACGACCACTGAGGCGATGAAGTAGACGATCTCCCCTGTGGGCAACAAATAAACATTTGCCCTGCAGTCTCGGCCCCTATAGCCGTATCTGCCATGAGGAGTCAAGGAAGAGAAAACAATCGAACCAAAACAGTTCACATTAACTGGTGCATTTCACTGGAGTGTTGTTTGAAAGGTTTCTTGGAAAACCTGATGAACAGGTAGTGCTGTAAGGAAACACCAACATAAATAATAATCATCATCATCATCATCATCATGTGTGTAGCAGTCTGGGTAAACTGGTCAGATGTCACCATTTTAAATGTTTTCCATGAGCAGACAGTAATATGTTTATCTTCCAGCTTTTGATAACATGCACCACTTGATCTGCTACTGGAAAACACAAGTTAGAATGCAGTAATGAATTACAGGTTTATAACATGGAACTGCTTTTATCGGTCTCGAGTCCCATCACTGAGGTCAAGGTCTCCTGCGCCATTTATTATCACTTCACTCGACTGATCTTTGTTCCTGCCAACACTGATGCTCAAATACCAAGTGGTTCATTCAGGTGACTATTTTATGCCATCAACGTCTTGTTATTGGGTCGTTTAACCATTTCAGAACTTTCTCCACAGTCATCAGTACAGCGTGTGTAAGGCCCTGTCCACACGGCAACGGATTCAGGTGAATCTGATAAAATTGTTTATCGTTTCGGCCTGGCGTCCACACGGCACCGGCATTTTGGGTGCCCCACAACGAAATCTTTTGAGAACGGGTTCCAGAGTGAAAAAATCTGGCAACGGCGCCGTTGCGAAGTCGTCTGGATGAGTAGAACGGGTTTGCTTACGATGACGTCACAACCACATGACTAGAACAAGCAGCACTCTCACGCGCATCATTCATAACAACAGAAATTGAAATTGTTTACACATTCACCTGACTGACCTGCCAGACAGACAATTTACACCTGCTTTGATGAACAGAAAGTACAGCCTTCCACACAAAGCAACAGTTACCTGACTATAATGGAGGCAGAGGGGAAAAGGGTCAGAAGACCCTTCAACAGACTGTTTTGTATGAACCACTGCATTGCATTCACTTTTGTACACAGCTTTTCTTTTAAATAAACAAGTAACTGAAGCATTTCTTGAATTTCTTTTTTTATTGGATAAGACTGCTTTTCAAAATGTTCACACACAATATAAAAAGTTATATAAATTATATAAAAATGCTTTTCAAAATGTTCACACACAATAAGAAAATTAAGTTATATAAAACTATGCACACTAATAAAACTAATTTGTACACACAGAAGGCACGATTTCCTCGCGTAGTCGCAGCCATCTTCTTCTTGTTGTGTGTTTGTTCCTGTGAGTGCTTCACGCCGGGTAGAAGAAGGGATTTATGCGTGTAACAGACGTTGCGTTTTGTTCACCAGTCTTTTTATTCTGAAGAAATGAGAGACAAATACACTGCTGAGGACGGACTGCAAACGTCCAGTGGCATTGGCGCTTACATTTCCACAACGAACTGAAAGAGGCCAGCGCCTCGTTCCCATAACTACCTGCGCTCTTAAAGGGCCAGCGCAGAATTTCCCCACCACTACACAATGGCAAGTGGAAAAAAATAAACCCGTTACATGCGCATGCGTCCTACTTCTTCTATTGTTCTGGTGTCTCCGATGGGACCGTCTTACAGCGCACGTAGAGGTGTGGCATGTGTATTGCATCGTTTTCAGCAAGCGTTGCGTTGCCATATGAACCTGATATTTTACTGATCCGTTGCCCATGTGGACGCGATATTTAAAAAAAAAAAAAAATCTCATTGCTGTTGTCGTGTGGATGTAGCCTAAGAGCTAGTGTCTGGTTTGATGACTGTGTAATGGCACAGGAGCATCACAGACATTTAACAGCCCGTATCGGATTACAAGCAGAGCCTGATTCCTATTTTCATAACACCACAAACTTGAGCAACAACTTGATCAAAGCATGACATTCATTGTATGAGGAAATCGCACTTAGCGAGCAAGGTTTAAGACATCTTTAGATACTGGCATTTAGTTTTTGCTGAAATACATTTGTGCTTAATTAAAAAGAGGAGGTCAAATTATGCGATGGAAGGAATTTTGAGTTTGTTTTTACTTTTGCCAGAATTCAGTCAGTCAGTCATCTTGATCAGTTTTTTCCATTCCGCTAGATACATGGAGAGATTTTTACTCAATGTGTTCCTAATCATTTTCAATATCTGGGCTGGAACCAGTAGCAAAATAATATTCACACAATCCATCCTGTAGCTTAACATGCACTATTCAGCAACCAGATTAACCATTAAAAAAAAATCCATTCAAACTAACTGGGATACTATGATAACTAGATACAAAGTAAAATTGGCTTCTGTTGCATTACAAAGTTAATCTTGCGATGGTACAGTTAAATAACTTGCCATCTTTTAAGTGGTGAGTGCTCATAATAATTACTACTATTATTTTTTTTCTTGGGGAGGGATGTTGTATTACATGAACGTGAGTGTTTTACTGGAAAATATGTCACTCATATTTTTCATACAAACTACATCTGGGACATTTTTCTATATGCCACTCGTGAGGATATGAATTGTTCTGATAAATTTGGGTACTTTTTCTTTGTGAATGTGTCTATATGATAAAAATCACATGCTGGCTTGAAGATACGAAGTTTATCTTCTCGTGTTGAAAAACTCGCATTTTTCATACAAAATACATCGCGGATCTGAGTGACAGGTTTCACAATATTTCACTCAGATGACATCACTCCCCCAGTGTTTTCCCACTGACTTGATGCGCATTTTCAAAATAGCGAACTGGTTCAAAAATTAAAATTCTTTTGATTAACTTGCATATTTTTTTGTGGATGTGTCCATATAATACCATGTAGTATACTCTCATATATATATATATATATATATATATATATATATTTTTTTTTTAAACACACGTGCGCGCGCACACAGACAGTACTGTGCAAAAGGCATATGCAAAGGAATGCTGTAGACCAAAACTGGCTTAAAAATTGACATTAAATGTTTCTACATTCAATAAAAAAAATTAAAAAAAATTATAGCAGTAAGCCTTAATAAATGGAAAAGTAAATATTTGGTGTGAGATGACCCTTTGCTATTATAATAAAAATAATAATAATAATAATAATAATAATAATAACAACAACAACTCACAGGTACAGTGAGTGCAGTTTTATAAGGAAATGAGCTGTAGGTTTTACTGAACATCTTGCAGAACCAGCCACAGTTCTTCTGAACACTTTGTCACACTCGCTTCATTTTGCACCAAAACCCAGCAGCCTTTATTATGTTTTCTTTTTTAATCTGAAAAGTGCTCTCGTATGTAAATATGCTGCTCAGATACAAACTTTTTTTTTTCCCCCCTTAACATTTAATTTTGTGCTGGAAAGCAAATGTTGGTAACTCTAAAATGTTTTTGTACTGACTCGATAATGTAGAAATCATAAAATAGAAATCTATAATAAAGTTTGTATGGAAAAAAAAATAGGGTGCCTAAGATGCTTGCACAGTACTGTACATTTGCTCCTTTAAAAAAAAAAAATTATATATACACTCAGATGTGCTGGATATTTTAACATGAGCCACAGTCAGTTACAGCATATATGCATATATATGCTGTAACTGGCTGTGGCTCATGTTAAAATATCCAGCACATCTGAGTCCAGGACGATGTTTCCCAGCTGCACACATATAAATCAATGCATTCAGTTATCGCTCTTATTATAGAAACCAGAGACGCGTGACATCAGTCCAGGCCTCAGCAGAGACACTGCAGAATGTTCTGGAAAGGATACACCCACTCCAGTTTGAGTCTCTCTGAGGGAAGCTCAGTTCGCACATCATCGTAGTTCTTTACGTCAGACGGGATGAACATGGTGATCGGTCGTCCTCGCATGAACATTTTGATATACTCTTCCTCTGTGGAAAGGTCACAAGTGAGAGGTCAAGGGCTCCCTTACACAGGTGAGACCATTATCCTTGGTTTAGCAGTGCAAAGTTAGTCAAATAAATAAATAAATAAATAGGTAAGTAAGTAAAGTAGGTAGGTAAGTAGCTAAGTAGGTAAGCAAGTAAGTAGTTAGGTAGGTAAGCAAGTAAGAGCTAAGTACTGTAAGTAGTTAGGTAAATAAGTAGCTAAGTAAGTAGCTAGGTAGGTAAGCAAGTAAGAGCTAAGTAAGTAGTTAGGCAAGTAAGTAGTTAGATAAGTAAGTAGGTAAGTAAGTAGCTAAGTAAATAGTCAGGTAACTAAGTAGCTAAGCAAGTAAGAAGTTCGGTAAATAAGTAGCTAAGCAAGTAGCTAGATAGGTAAGCAAGTAAGAGCTAAGTAGGTAGTTAGGCAAGTAAGTAGTTAGATAAGTAAGTAGATAAGTGGCTAAGTAAGTAGCTAAGTAAATAGTCAGGTAACTAAGTAGGTAAGCAAGTAAGAGCTAAGCAAGTAGTTAGGCAAGTAAGTAGTTAGATAAGTAAGTAGATAAGTAGGTAAGTAAGTAGCTAAGTAAATAGTCAGGTAACCAAGTAGCCAAGTAGGTAAGCAAGTAAAAGCCAAGTAAGTAGTTAGACAAGTAAGTAGATAAGCAAGTAAGACCTATGTAAGTAGTCAGGTAAGTAAGTAGCTAAGTAGGGAAGCAAGTAAGAGCCAAGTAAGTAGCTATGTAAGCAAGCAGCTAAGTAGGCGAGTTAGTGCAAGTGCACTGAATGTATGTGTAAAATTATATCTTAAATATCTTCCCTTTTTCTGACTTGTAAATCAATAACGGTTTAAATAACTCAGTGAGGAAGTCTGTCCAGTTCATGAGCCCTTAATTCATTCTCAAAATCCAAGCAAATCAAAAGAACAATTTAGTGTCGTGCAGCAGGCCAAAAGCAGCGTGTTCGATGCCCAAACTAGGCTGGGATTAAAGAGAAGAAAGGCAGAAGCATGAGGAGAGAAAGATGAAATTGCAGAGTCAAGAGGAGAAGGAGTGAGTCTGTGAGACTTTGAGGGTGTTTTGTGGTATTCCTCTTTCCCTTCTCTCCCATCTAGCTCAGTTCAGTTTTCTTTTCATGGGCTGAAATTCTACATCCAGACCTTTTAAAAAAAAAAAAAAAAAAAAAGGACAGTGTTCCCTTAAATGTTAAAAAAAAAAAAAAAAAAACTTTTAAAAACAAATAAATGCCCAAATGTCTTTGACACACCAAGCTAATTCCTTGGGTCGAAAGGTATTTATAAGCATACCAGTGTGATGATGTGTCTGAGTGATCTAGCAGTAATATCCCAGAAAGAAATGCTCCGTGTGAGGAGTTTAATGACATTGTCTTGAGATAAAGCTGTGAGTCATTGCTTGACTAATCAGATTTCACTGGCTAATCAATCAAAGTGCCTCTTTTTAGACCAGATGAACCATTTAAAACCACAAATGGAGACACTGGCTTTTCTCATTAGCCCTGTCTCGAAGGAAAATATACCAGTTCCATTTGATGATTAAAGAAAGACGGAGAGACAGAGAAATTGTATGTCATGGTAAAAACAGATGAAAAACAGAGAGAGAAAGAGAGCGATGTAAGTGACAGGTGCATGTAGCCCAGCCAAAAGCAGGAGACGGTGAGAGTGCGCTCGTTTTGACGGCCGCTTCTTTCCTGCAGGCCGGGAAAGCTTACCTTGACTGTTTTTCTCACGGGTTGACATTTTAGCTGGTTATGAGACAAACAAACACGGGATGTTACACACCAGGAAGAGAACAGCTATAACGATCTGACAAACAAAACTGACGGCAGTCATTATAAGACGGGCGGAGGAGGGTGGTGGGTGTGGTGCTGATGGAAGAAGAGGAAAAACAAAAGAGAGCTTTACCTTGGCTGATAACTGGATCTCTGTGTCTGGGGATAATAATAAGAGAGTAACGTGATTACTTCCATAACCAAACATTCTTTAACACACAGGTGCTCAGGGGTGTTCAGAGATTACTAACTTCTCTGCGTTCTTCACAACTTTGGCCAGCAGTTTGGAAGTGGAGGCGGCTTTGACCAGCTTGTTCCTGCTTTCCTCCCCGCTCTCCCATGTGCTGCTCTGAGAGCGCTCCATTCCTCCACCACGCTTTGCACTGTGGCCCCTGGTGATGAAGCAAAAAGCACAAAACGCACTCTAGTGTCCACTTTTGTGGGGGGAAGGAAAAAAAAAAACGAGGAGGAGGAGAAGAAATGATGCTGCGTCAAACACAGGCAAAGAGCATGTGTTAGAATTTCATGGAAAGGCATGCAAAGATCGGAGGATTGCTCCCCATTGATTTGGAGAAAAATTTCCAGAGATTGGAATGAATTAACTAACAGGTTCAGAGCGCCGTTTACAGCGATAAAGCCACCCTCCATATGTGCATGCCTTTCCCTAAGCTTTGGTTGATCTCAAACCTGGAATGACAGGAAAAAAGGAAAATTGTGCCTTCGTGATGGACAGTGAGCGTCTGTGCATGCGGTTGGCCAGGCGTAAAGAGAAAGCACTCTCCATTCAGCGGTTAGCATACACACAGGAGATCTGAGACGAAAACTCCAACCCCAGTCGTTTGGTACAATGGCCAGCAAAAGTAAAAAGGAAAAGGCAGTCAGACAGTCAGTCAAGACGACAGCGAAAGCACAAATAACTAGACGAGAGAGAATATAGACAGGAAATGGACTGGGATAAAAAAAATAGGAAGGAAAGGTTAAGGAGAAGAGCAATCCTCATGCGCAGCCGTGCTTCAAGAGAAAACGTTAATATCAATGAAACACTCTTGAGCTGTGGATCGCTCCGATGATGTCCTCCATTCAGCACATCTACATTACTGTTTAAAAACCTCTCATATTTTATTTATCAAGTACTCAATGTAGATCTAAATGATCTAAACTAAAAATACTGCTGCTTTATATTGCTTAGATGTTTTCATGTTCAAATTAAATGATATACAGTATAGCATTTATTCCTACATATAGCAATTTAGTAAACGTGTACACTGTTAAAAAAGATTTGCTGTTTGAAGTTAATTATTAATAACTGGGCTGCCTTAAAATTTTCAGGGCACTGAAACTCGTAGTCAAGTTAGCACATCGAGGCAATCAATTCTTTGCTTGCAATCACGTGACTTTCTACCTCCTGGTTCACCTCCAGTTTCCAAGTGACAGGCAACGATCAAAGATAGCATCCAAGCCAAGTACGCGTCCGTCGTCATCTTGCGGAAGACGTTCTAAATCTGACTGTTCACAGACTAGAACCAAAAGCAAACACGAGATATCAAGAAAAAAAAAATTTTTCCTTGTTTTTATGGACTGGACCCTTACGGCTTAAAAAAGACAGACTTTTTAAGCAATTTCAACAACTTTCCGAACGTCCAGTTTCTGGACATTTCCAATTATCTGGTTGTCCAAACATCATTTTACACGAAGAAGCAAATGAAAGCTTTTAGAAGTCTTGCAGCCGATAACTTGTTTGTGGCTGGGTTCATGACGTTGGAATAAGACTTCGGAAGGACAATAATCGTCATCTTTTTGCAAAGGTGAGTAACGTAAGCCAACATGTAGTATGTGATTCAAGTCGGAGCTGCTGTAGGCATTTTTACAACCATAACTTACATTTCATTTCATGACATTTTAAACGTAGCTCAGACCAGGCTTGTAGTACTCGAGTCTGACTCGTGCCCTAACTTTAAGGACTCGTGACTTGACTTCAACTTGGACTCAGACTCTTGCGTTAACTGCAATCGGACTTGTAAATTGGAGATGAGGACTCAGATTTTTTTTTCTTTATTTTTTGTAACATGCCATAATAATCTGGCATAAGATATTTATATCTACATTAATTTTCATACTAGGGGCGGCACGGTGGTGTAGTGGTTAGCGCTGTCGCCTCACAGCAAGAAGGTCCTGGGTTCGAGCCCCATGGCCAGCGAGGGCCTTTCTGTGCGGAGTTTGCATGTTCTCCCCGTGTCCGCGTGGGTTTCCTCCGGGTGCTCCGGTTTCCCCCACAGTCCAAAGACATGCAGGTTAGGTTAACTGGTGACTCTAAATTGAGCGTAGGTGTGAATGTGAGTGTGAATGGTTGTCTGTGTCTATGTGTCAGCCCTGTGATGACCTGGCGACTTGTCCAGGGTGTACCCCGCCTTTTGCCCGTAGTCAGCTGGGATAGGCTCCAGCTTGCCTGCGACCCTGTAGAAGGATAAAGCGGCTAGAGATAATGAGATGAGAATTTTCATACTAATTTTGTCCAAGAGTGTCACACCTGCGCGCCTTGGTGCGTGCATCATATAGACTCTTGGGCGCACTCCGTAAACAACTCACAGCTGCACAGGCTTAATCAGCGCACCTATATAAAAACTGAAAACACACTTACTTTGCAAAGTATTGAGTTGCGTTCCTGACATTACTGAGCCTTATTTTCTTGTCTGGTTTCCTGATCCCCAATTTCCTGTTTCTCATCTTTGACTCTGCAGAGTCTACAATAGCCTGTTTGTGTCTCGCTTGACCTGTTTCACCGTTTTACGATTTTGTCTGCCGTTCTGGATTATTTACCTGTCTTCACCTGTATTAATAAACACACCTTCTGCACTTACATCCGTCTCCCAACCATCTCTGACAGAATACTTCGCAATCATGTTCAGGAACAAACTAATGTTAATGGCGCTAAAACAGCCACCGTCAAATGGTGCGGTTGGAGTCTTGTTATCGGACTCGAGTTGAAAATTTTTTTTTTTTTTAAATGACTCAGACTTGAACACTGGGGACTCGAGCATGGACTCAGACTCTAGGTTTAGTGACTCAACTACAACACTGGCTCAGACTTATGAATTGACAATACTGGACAGCCTGAAAAAAAAAAAAAAAAAAAACAATCGAGTTTCAATCGAGGCCGACCTACAAACTAGTTTAATCGATTCATCAACGGTTTGTTTTACAACATCCAAAGCATAAGAAAACTCATCTAACGTTAGAAATTCTGATTTTAGATATGCAAACTTGATGTACGTACCGTACCTTTAACAAAATGATTGCTGCAAACATGACCATATGGACTCTCGATTCCTTTCAAACACAGTAAAAGGTTTGCGAGTCATTTTTCATGGCGTCTTTGAGATTTTTCGTTCTTCCACCCTTGTGCACAACTTCTTTTGGTATCCTATAATACCTTTGTCTTTTTCTCGAATTGAACATCCAAATACAGAGCAACAATCTGGCATATGTGGAGGTGAAACACAAGAAGCTACTGCAAAGCGGCTGTAAACGAATACGATGCCTGCCTGTTAGCTGGAAATCTGAATACATGATGAAGTGGATTGCTACTGGAAGTGACGTCTATCGCAAAGAAAGAATTTAACTCCCTATATGAGTTTCAACTAGAAGGGCACTCTACCAAGTGCACCTCCACCAAGCCACATATTAGAATATCCACCAGAAATAAATAAATAATCCTGGATCCACATACACATCCGGATTTGCATCAAAATCTAAAATCAATTGTTCCTTGGCCCATCTTTCCTGAATAAGTCATCAAAATCCGTTCACTACTTTTTGAGTTAGGTTGGGAGCAGACAAACACATGGAGGCAAACACACAACCTCCTCCAACAAAGCTGACGGAGGTAATGAACTTACACTTTTAAGGCAGCCGGGTTACTAACTTTAAGCTAAAAACAACAAATCGTATTTATGTAAAGGTATTTTACATAACTGATTAAATGATGGCGCACAAGTGGTTTAGGATCATTTGTATGTGAAGTAAATACAATTTGTTTCCATGTCGGACACAAATTGAAGCTGTTCTTAAAAGTAGACGGTCTTTCGATTTCATAAAATCTGTGAAATTTAGTTCCCTCTGAAATTTGGTCATTGTGATGTGTTTATTTGTGTAATATCTTAATTAAAAAAAAAAAGTAAAATAAATAAAAAACCAGGCCATTCTGTGGCTGGGAAGCTATTTAATTTGAAGGGATTCCTTAGCAAATGTGCATGAAATCGCTCGCTTTGCGCAGTCAGACAGAGGAAGTCCGTGTGCACATGCACAGGTTTACCTGCTGCTTCTTCTTTTGGGTTTTACAACAGCTGGCATCCAGTGTTGCATTACTGCCATCTACAGATTTACCTTGACCGTGCACTGACTGTTACATCATTCTGTTGCTAAACGAACAGCTGATCACGCCGAGGTGCTCGCTGACCGCCGATATTTATTAGTTTGGTCCTGCGTTTCCTTTCTTTCGCAACATAACATCTTTTCTTCTCGCTTTCCGTTACTGTAGTCGGTCTTTCACATTTCATTTGCACACTCGCATCCTCCATTTTTCTCTCCTGTTTCAATTTTGTATCCCACAATGCCTTGTGTGAACCGGGAAAGCCCACCACGTGATGCATGACGTAGTATCTTGAATTGGGTCATGGTGAAACAAGAAATAACGGGAGAATTTAAGGCCACATGGCCCTAAATTCGTTAATTGTTCTATTTTTAAAAAATAAAATAAAATTGGAAGCCTGTGATTGGAATTCAGTAGCTTTCGGTCCACTAAACAAATAATTGGGTGTCGGGAAAAATTTTTTTTTTGACCTGCACTTGAAAAATCTGAAAGGCCGTCTACCTTTAATGGCAAAAAAAAAAAAAAAAAAATCTTGCATGCGCTCCTTTATAATCAAGTAGCATATATAGGTCAGTTATGCTGTTTATAGGTTTGAAACCTTGTGTTAAAATCCCAGTAATGCTTATTACTTATTATCCCAAATTCAATTTCACTCTTGCGCTCGCTCTAATTACTGTGTTCTCTGGTGCTTCAATTCGAATTAGTGGAGGATGTGTTTGCATGTAAACATGCCAGTTCCTGGAGATATTAAGAAGGAGTCATGAATGATCCACTGCTTGCACACGCACACACGTGAACACCCAGAAATAGTCCATTACTGGCCCACGGCAAGAAATATCTGACACTCTCACACTTCCTTCCCCGTTAACCTTGAGCAAAAAGGGAGCAGAAAAAGGGGATTACTTCAGGGTCCAGAGGATCAGACATGCTTCCCAGTCTAAGTGCTGGATCAGTAAATATTTGTCCTTTACGCAGAGTGACAACTTGAATCCCACTTCAGCAGGAGTCAACAAGAGTGCCAGTGCATTGACAGATCACCTTGCAGCTGCTTTCTTTGCGTCTTTCAAACAAGCCACCTCTCAACAGTCCTGCTTCTCATCCACTACCAGCGCTTGAATCGAACCTAATGGCAGTTTGATCATATCTGAGGCTAAATAATAAAAGCTATGGCACTAAGCACCATGTGGTCCTGCAGCGGTTCCATAAAACCACTCAGCCGTGCAGTAGTTATGTACTTGCATTAATGCGAGTGGAACGCTCATAAGCCATGTCTGCACAATAATACAATTGTTTGCAGATGCCTGCTCTGGCTAATTGTCCTGGCCATGACCCAGGCCTTGACTAATAATTTATTACCTGTACAGTCCAACTTCCGCAGATCAGATCATGAAACTTTCATTTTAAGGAAGGAGCTAACTGTTTTTTCATGGCTTAGGCTAACTGGATTAGACAGGCTGCATGGGCAGTAGGAAAAGCTCAGTAAAAGCTTATTAAATACACCCCGATTATAGTGCCTGTGGTGTCGGAGCACACTTGAGCCAATGCATAAGCCTGATTGCTGGTTACACATCGAGAGACGCGTTCCAAACTCAGAATGTCACATGAGAGCTAATGCTTGGTTGCAGATTTGGATATCATGCACAGATCTGGAGTACTGTTTCTGCTCTGAGATCAGATGACTAATTAGTCCAGAGGGGGAGTCAATCCCACTTTTTTTTTCCAGGCCTGCTTCGTATACACTTGCATGGTTTCCTTCAGAGACTATTTAAGAGAGTTAGTCCATGAAATCCAATTGTACATGAGCTGATAGCCGATGAGGTACGTAGCACTGAGTTGGCTATGGACCATGTACGGCAAGACTGAGTGGAATAACTTTTTATATATTTTATATAAAATATCCACATTCACTGGATTTTGAGAAACGGAGCATTTTTATTTTTAGCAAATTCAATAAATAAAAACTTTATACAAAAAGTCCAAGATCATTTCCGCTTAGAACGTAAACAAACCGGCGAAATGACAGTAGCAATTTGTGAAAAATGTGATAATGCTTGGAAAATAAAAAATACGTTCTTACCATCAAATACTTTGATTCCATATTTTGTTGCTTTTTTTTTTTTGTATTTTTTCAGGTTTTGTTTTCGAGTTTTTATTTCGTCCTCGGTTGGTTCAGCAACACGCGCCGCCATTTTATTTTTCTCTACTCACGGTATATGAGCCAGGCTTGTAGTGCCCTAATTTTAAGGACTCGTGACTTGACTTGGACGACTCGGACTTGTGCATCAACTGCATTTGGACTTGTAAATTGGAGACAAGGACTCAGATTTTTTCTTTATTTTTCGTAACATGCCATAATTTAGCATAAGATATTTATATCTACATTAATTTTGAGACTAATTTTGTGGAAGAGAATGCACATTCACCTGTTCATACATCATGTTCAGGAACAAGCTAACATTAATGGCGCTAAAATGCCTGGAGAGAATGCTCCTAGGATTGTCCGCTTTGCTTATACAGACTTCTCATGCAGTGGAAAAAAAAAAGGCACTGCTGTGTGTTCCATATGTAGAAGAACTATCGAGGAGATGACGGGGACAACCTCGAACTTCAATCGTCATTTGGCAAGACTCCACCCAGAGAAGTGAGTGACACGCTATGTTCTTTGCCCTGATGATAGCAGGGCTTGCTTGCTGAGCGATGAACTAGCTGGCGTTAACCCTCTCTCATGTTATTTGCCCTGTTGATAGTGGGTGGGGCTTGCTGAGCGATGAACAAGCTTTTTATCTGTAGCCTGTTAACTAAAATAGGGCAGTCAGGCAGTAACGTTAATCCAACACAGCAGCAGAGACAGTTTCACATAAAGGCAGCATCAGCCACCGTCAAATGGCGCGGTTGGAGTCTTGTTCTCAGACTCGACTCGGATCAATAGTGGACTCAACTTGGAATTTTCTTTAATGACTTGAACACTGGAGATTCGAGACTAGACTCGGACTCGAGGTTGAGTGACAACTACAACACTGATATGAGCTGATGCCTAATACTAGAGTAGCCAATCAGAGCACACGATTGCAGATATCCAGTGAATGTGGATAGAATAAACCCAATTACATGCTCGTCATATTTTGTAAGGATTGGACAGCTGCAAAGATCAGAATGAGTAAGGGAAGAAGGAGGGGAAGGGAAAAACAAAAAAAAGACGACATAGCTTCTTCTTCCCCAAGTGTAGCTTGTGTCATCATTGACGTGAATATTTTCCCCCCATCCACCATCCTTAAATTCCAGTTGATCCGTTATTTTACGTTTCATATCTTCATTAGTAAACTAATGAAACTAGCAAAAGCCTGAGCATTAATGTTAATCCCTAATAGATTATGACATCATGTATCTTTGTTTAAGGCTTTTGTGTAAATCTGGACTACAAGCAAAAGGACTCCATTGTTCCAAAGCAACAGATTGATTTGGGAAGCATGTCTATCCTGTCCCTTAGCCAGAAGTAAAGTGCACAGAGAGAGAATGCTGCCAGAGCGTTGCAGTACACTGGAGAATTGCTGCAATAGACGCTGGGAGGAACCTTTTGGCTGGGGAGTACCCCTTGCTCTCATGGGTGGCCCTCTGGGGATGGAGGGGATGAGGGGAAGGGGGTTGGCTGGAAGGGGATGGTGCCTGTGGTGTGCTGGGTGTTGAAGGGGGTTTATCGTTAGCTTGTGGTGGCTCTTCCTTCTCCTTGATCTCCTCTAGTGGAGGCTTGTCTTTTCTCTTCTCCACACCGCTGCAAAACAGGCCAACCAGGTACAAAGGAGGTCAGGAATAAAAGAATAAAGGGATGGCATTAGAAGTTAAATGGTCACAAACACTTAAAATAAATTGGTGGAAGGAGAAAGTAAAACAAATACACTCGATTACTTCCTTCATCTTTAGCATACATCAACAATTCCTGTGTAAATTGCAGCTTCGACAAAAATGAGGAAGCTCCGAGAGCAGAACTTCCAGGTCAAAGGTCCAAGCTGACCATAGCTGGCAGGTTTGCTGCAAGTGTATGGATGGCAAATATTTACAAATCATGTAACCAAAATATTAAATGCTGTGGAACAAATAGATTATTATGAAGTCAGAGATCTGATATAAACAACGGATTAGAAGTGGTATTTATGGGGGGGGGGGCATGACATGGTACGAGTTCAACACTGTGATTAAAGCGCTGTGTGCTTTTGTACATTTTGGAAGTATACCTTTTGGCTGCAGAGGACAGTGTCTCTTTCCTGGCTACGGAAACGTTGGAGCTGTCTCTGTGAGACTTGCGGCTGCTGGAGCCACCGTTAGCGATACAGGACATGGAGAAAGCCTCACGCAGCGGTGTCTGACCTGCACAACACATCCAGAGACAGGTCACTTTGATACAGCGTGGATAGTACACATCTACAGTACCAGTCAAAAAGTTTGGAAACACACTAATTAAATATCTTTTCTTTATTTTATTAATTAATAGTCACTTCATGTCTTAAAGTAATGATGGATGTCGTTTCTCTTTATTTAGTTGAGCGGTTCTTGACGCGTGGATTACTACAGTTGTGGAATAGGGCTAATTACTGTATTTATTATTTACTATTTGGTCTCAAAACACATTAAGAAGGCAAGAAATTGCACTAATTAACTTTTGAATAAGTACAGTTGTTAATTGAAAAGCATTCCAGGTGACTACCTCATGAAGCTGGTTAAGATAATGCCAATAGTGTGCAAAGCGTCATCACGGTGAATGGTGGCTACTTTGGAGAATCTACAATATAAAACATTTGACTTTTTTTTTTTTTTTACCTACCACATATATGCAATTTTATTCTATCCACGTTCACTGGATACGAGCAATCGCACGCTCCGATTGGCTACTCTACTACTAGGCTATTAGCTCAGAGCTCATAGGCATTAGCTCGAGTAGAGAAAAACAAAATGGTGGAGCGTGTTGCTGAACCAACTGAGGACGAAATAAAAGCTCTGCTCAAAAACAAAACCTTAAAAATCATCATCAAGTATTTAAAAGAAACAGACATGGCTAAAAGAATAGTCCCATTCCCCCCAAATATCTCCCTGTTCCACACTCCAGCCCAGTTGGTGGCCGGAATGCACCTTTACGTTGGTTTGCCAACCGCCAAAACACCTTAAAGAAGCAGCAGCAGCAGCCCCCCAAAAAATACCAAAGTATTTGATAAGAACATTTATTTTTTCGCAGTCCGGTTTCCATCAAATCTGCGCTCTGACTGGCTGGCAAGCAGGTCCGTATCCTACGATACGGACCTCGGTTACGGACCTCTGGCGACTCACTCGTTCACAACAACAAACATAGTAGCGATTTTTGTCAACATTTATCTTTTTTATAAGATTTATTTATAAAAGATTATCAAAAATCTTAAATTTTTGCCAGCATTTCTCAGCATAATAGCATTAATTTTACAGCACGGATAGCGATAATGACAGGCTTCACAGCGAAAGCGAGTTTTACTACCCTGAGAAAGAAGAAATAAAACATTTCAGGAGAAAGCTAAAAACCTCTAACTGTTGCTAACGCCGAGCAAAAACATGGCTGAATCCTGAATGACTCAATTTTATATAAATAGGGGACTACATAGGCGGCAAAATGTAGTTTTTTTTTTTCCTGTCATGGAAGTGCACTTGTATACCAAGGAGGAAGCAATTTGCATTACAGCCGTGAATGAGGATTCAAAATGGCAGCTCACCTCGGCTTTCCCTTTCGGGCACTCTCGTTTTCTGTTAGATTTTGGTAAAGAAAAAAAATATATATATTATTTACCAGCTTAAGGTCGGTCCGTATGGTGAAATACCGTGACCTCGGCCTTGAATACTGACCTCAGCCCAGAGGGCCTCGGTCAGTACTTTCAAGACCTCGGTCACAGTATTTCACCATACGGACCTCCCAGCTGGTAAACATATATGTATCTTTTTTTCTATTTTTCAAGAATTATGATAGCATTTTTCACAAACTGCTACAGTCATTTCGCCAGTTTACATTCTAAGCAGAAATTATTTTGTCGGACGTTTTGTATACAGTTTTTATTGATCGAATTTGCAAAAAATAAAAATGCTCTGTTTATCAAAATCCAGTGAATGTGGATAGAATAAAACCACTATTCCACTCACTCATATCATACATGGCTTATGAAGAAGAAGAAACCTTTGTCACATGCACACTTCAAGCACCGTGAGATTCATCCTCTGCATTTAACCCATCTGAAGCAGTGAACACACGCGCGCACACCCAGAGCAGCGGGCAGCCGCACTACAGCACCTGGGGAGCAGTCAGGGGTCAGGTACCTTGCTCAAGGCCACCCCATGTTAACCTAACTGCATGTCTTTGGACTGTGAGGGAAACAGGAGCACCCGGAGGAAACCCATGCTGACACGGGGAGAACATGCAAACTCCACACAGAAAGGCTCTCGTTCGCCGCTGGGCTCGAACCCAGAACCTTCTTGCTGTGAGGCGACAGTGCTAACCACTACACCACCGCGCCGCCCAACTCGGTGCTATGCAGTGGTTGCGTTAGACTTTTTCATTGTCCGTCATTTTGACGGACAGGGTCGTAAAAATTCCGTCATTGTCCATTATTATCGGTCATTTTATTTTAACTTTTAAATGACAATGTATATAGGCTATAAATGCTACATATTTAATAACTTGTGTTTTCATGGACTCATTTTCATTTAAAAATTAATTCACAGAACAAGCTTGTATTATTTAATCATTTATTTATGTATTTACGATGCAAAAAGATGAACAGAGATTCTGACGTTCGGTCACTCGTGAACCCGTTTTCCCTCCGCTAAAAACATTGCGGCTGTTGTGCCTTAACGGGCATATGAACAATGTTATTTTACAACATAGCAAGACAATTGCAGTTAAAATATGAACAGTCCACTACAACGATTTAAGTGACAATCTAATTTGACCTGTTTGCGTGAGCTCAAACCTTCCTTCTGGCCCGCATAGATTTAAATTGGGAGCTCGCTTGTGCATAATCAAAGTCGTCAACGGAGACTGCTGCCGAGGCAATTGTTATTCAATTTTGCGTCTCTGCCTCGGACAGACGACTTCTCATTGACGTTTTAATTTTATTCTGAAGGCTGAACCCGCGCTCTGCTGCGACACTGGAGACTGGAATAACCAGCGCCACTTCAGCCAAAGTTCTGAAGTCGGGAAACATTTCTCCCAGGGAAGTGATCAGAAGCCGGCAAGAGCCTCTGAAAGTTGGATTTCCCGACCCTGCTAGTACTCTCTTCATAGGGAGGAAATCCTCCAGCATGCGGTCTTTCTGCACCAGTGGTGCAGCTGCACCCCGCGGTGACCCGTAGTGGGCTGACACGGAAGGTCTTAAATAAAACGAAGTTATGTTTAAATGTTAGTTTATCTACCCGTGCTCTCATTAAAATGATAGTTTAGCAGATATTCGAGCAGTGATGTTCCTAAGCTTCCTAAGCTTGCTGGGGAAGAATACAATAAATCGGCATTTGTTTCATTTTAAAAACAAGAAAACAACTAGCCTAAATGAGCGCTATTGCATTAAGACGTACAGGCAGGGAAACGACACAAACAACCCAATGCATCTCTTTTTTTAATAGCAAAAATGACGTGTCTTCTGCAGAGAAGGGAAACATTAATCCATCTCACTGTGCTAGTGGTTAGAAAAGTCCTAGCGCGGTCAGGAGCGCGATGGGGGGAACAGCCTTGCGCAGTGGCTACAGTGTATACATGAGTAGCCTATGCACCGAACATCAAGACTGCCGCAACGTCGGCTCAGATTGAAAGTGACGGCAGTGAAGACTATGTATACTGTATGTAAGAAAACTCTGCCACAACTTGTCAATCATTTCAATTGTGTGTTTCATTATTGTTATTATTAGGCTATTATTGGTAATGGTAACGGTAAACATCCGTCAAAATGACCGACGGCCTTCAGATTTTTCCGTCATAGCTAAAAAAAAAAATCCGTCAATGACGGACAATTGTCGGTTAACGCGACCTATGGTGCTATGCGCCTCATCTACGACTCGATTCCATGGAATAACTTAAAATGCTCCACGTTATTTCATAGTTCTGATGTCTTCAGTTCTGTCCTACAATGTAGAAAATAGTCCAAATACAGAAAAACCTATGAATGAGTAGGGGTGTACAAACTTTTGACTGGTACAGTATGAGCAACATTTGAGCTGCTAGACATATCTGTAATCACTGTTCTACTGGATGAATATTTCTACTCAAACACTGGCACATTTCTCATCATGTTTAACCGAAGTCATCTGATGAGTTCTGGCGAAACGGCAGTAGCGAGTAGAGGACAATGAAAAGGAGGACGGTGATGTAAGATGATTTGCAAGTCGAGTTAAGGAGGACAGAGGGGAGGGAGGGGAGGTAGAACGCGCAGGATAAAAGACAGCTTATTAAGGACAGGATGCAGACAAGCTAATTGGATCATTAAGAAGGGGTTAGGCCAGGCAAGCTGAGCTCGAGAGCCGCCACTCCTTAAAGAAAAACAGGACAGGACACACAAAAGCAGCATCACATGAGGCGAAAAACGGCAGCCAGAGCACACGGACTACTCTTACAGAATCTGAGGACGCGCAAATCTAAAATCTTAACCACCCTAGAGAGGAAATGCGTCCTGAACCATGCCTAAAACGGGGCATGGATTTAACAAGTGTACAGGAAAGTTTTCTGAAAAACAAGACTTGACTGGCAGAACATGTAGTAAAATTTATGCAATGGAATCTCATGGCTTCTCATGAACTTGGCAATATTATCCAACTCCGCTTCAGCCATCTTAAATTTTACACGATACGTTTATTACTCTGGCACTAAATCTGTAAGAACAGAAAAGCTGGTTACGGGATGAGGATTCAGGTCACCTGAACACATGTCGGGGCAAATCTGTGGATCTTGGGGATTGTCCTGGTGAAACTACGAGCGGTGCTAGAACTTAATAACTTAATGAGCAAATCTAACCTTAGTATGCCATTCTTAGGGGAAGCTCTAAGCCCGGTGCAGCAGTTTGCGTCAGCCAGGCTATTTAAAACCTCACTTGACGTGACGCGTTCTTGTAAAGGTCCGAGTTAATTGCACTCAGCGAATTCTCGCGCATCTTTTTTCGTCATAGCAGAGATACGTTTGTAATTATTGTACGACTGTTCCCTGTAATCTTTGCTGGGTAGATTTGATTGATTACACTTTCCTGAGCGGATGCGTCTGTGTGTTTGGGTTTGCATGTGCCAGAGGAGAGGTGATCTGGTGCCATGGCCCAGTTCCTCAGTCCATCAGCTCACAACAAAAACAGATGCAACATGTGGCTGCTCTCTTCAGACTGCAGTGTGCGTGTGTGCGCGCGCGTCTGTACAGTCTCAGGAGGTCCCATGTGACCGAATGTAATGAAGGAAATCTCTGCCTTCCATCCACAGCATATGACCGACTTCCTCCTTCTTTTTCTCTGCCAATACATTCTCGATCACAGTCAAATCCTGACAAGATCATGAGACACTATCAAGGCACAGGCGGGGGGGCTAACGGTCTGGGGGCGGGTACAAAAAAAATAAAAAACACCCAGGTGTAACCATTAGCAGCTCTCCAGACAGCACGGATAAACAAACTGTAACAGAGTACTAATCACAGTCAGAGGTTATCCATCTCACACTAAGAACACAATGAAACACCATTTCACAGCCTTACAGCTGATCGAGTGAAGTCAATATTGTGCTTTAAACATCAGCAGTATTCGGCTTAAAAAGAAAAAAAAAAAAAAAAAAAACTTTTAATGCTTAAATATTATTATTTTTTTAAAGTGCTCCTGTTTTATTTCATAGCGAAGCTTTCCGTTTCCACATCTAATAGAGGAGACCAGATGTCCACTTTGAACACAGAACAAAAACACACGTGTACACATATTCCGTTTGCATCCATGGACCTGTTTTTTGGGGGCACGGTGGTGTAGTGGTTAGCACGGTCGCCTCACAGCAAGAAGGTTCTGGGTTTGAGCCCAGTAGCCAGCAAGGACCCTTGTGTGTACATACACGTCAACCTATACGGAATGTCCGTATTTTATACGGATTTGATTCAATAAACGTCGTATACGGGCGTATAAATAAAGTTATACGGATTCTTAAAAAAAAACTTCAATATTTATTTAGAGCTATAATCAATTCCCACGATGATAAAAGAGCGCATAACATTTACAAACGTACTGTACACCACAGACAGCCAGTAAAGAGTCTTATGAAATCGCGCGTTATCTTGTGGTAGCGAGACTTCGTTCCACTTTTGATCATGCGCACACTGCATTGCGAGAATCCCGCCAACCGTGAAGTCATAGACATATAAACATAGACGCCGCCTTCTGCGTAGAATCATACGTCATCCTCGCCACCATATTGGATGTGGCAAAGTGGAGATTCTTCAGCCGTCTCTGGTATAGCGTCTAGACAGTAGCCGAGAATAAAGATGCCTCATTCATGTGCTGCGTTTAACTGTACCAACAGGTTTACCGTCCAAACGAGATCACATGGGATTACCTTTCACAGGTGAGACTGGAAAAATACTTTCATTGTATTTGGTCATTATAACGTAATTTTACGAGCAGATTTTTCTGACTTTGTGGCTAATATGAAGTCTCGCGCATAATAGCCGCTCGGTGAAACCTGTCTCCAAACGACGAAGTATTTTCTTCGTAACTACGCTGATAACACTGTTTTTGTCAAACATTGGAGCTTTGTATTCATTCTGAAGGTTTATTGTTATTAATATTGAATAAAAAGTAACTGGGATATATCATTGTTAATTCATCATTCAAATTTTAGGTAAATTATTTTAATTTGCATCTTATACGGATTTTATAAGGGAAATACGGATTTTGGAGGTTGGTTATACAGGTTTGATTGACCAAAGGTTGACATGTATGTGTGTATGGAGTTTGCATGTCCCCCCGTGTCTGCATGGGTTTCCTCCAGGTGCTCCGGTTTTCCCCACAGTCCAAAGACGTGCAGTTAGGATAACTGGCCACTCTAAATTTATCTGACTGACTGTCTGTCTATGTGTGTGTGTGTGTGTGTGTGTGTGTGTGAGAGAATGGTTGCTTCCCCAAGCCCAGAAATGGAAGGGTTGTGGCAGGAAGGGCATCCAGTGTAAAACTATGCTCCAGTTAATATGACATGTGGATCAATAGGGTCTGCATTGCAGCCAGCGACCTCACACATGTAAGTAGGATGAGCTGGAAGAAATGAGAGGAGGAGATCCATGGACCTCTTTTTAAAACCATGCACGTCATCATTCCGCTAATCAGGCTTGAGATCGGAGAGGATAAATAAAATTAATCCATGAATGTCTGAAAAGCATCCCTTCTCGGACCAAAACGCACCTGTAGCTAAACAATGTGAATAAATAAGCTAAATAAAAGCATGCGATTGGCCGTAACAAGCCTCAACCTCTGCTACTGAACCTGAGCTGGGTCATGTTTAGAAACCTCAAGGTCGCTGAAGTACAGTATGCTCCGTTACACAGCTTTTTCAACTATGAGGTTCAGTCAGCTGAAACACTCTTCAGGTGTCCGCATCCAGACTGCACTATATTTCTCAGAGTTATATTTATATCTCTTCTACTGTAATGAATTATAGTGAGTTATACCTCACTATCCTGGTGTCGCCCAGAAGGGTATGAGTTAGTGTTTGAATCTGGTTCCATTCAAGAGGTCTTTTCCGTGTTGTCTCCTTGCCACGGTCACCTCTGGCTTGCTCATTAGGGATCCAAGTGCATATCCAGATTTTTGTAAAGGTGCTTTGGGAGAACGGCTTGATCCCAGTTCCACCTCTTGGCCCTACCCATCCGTTTTACATGCTCCAGCATATAGAAGAGTGTCTCATTTCTTTTGGGAATTGAGTGGTAGTGGTCATCTAGTTCTCCAATTGGCAACGTATTTTCAGACGCAGACTCCAAACAGAATGGTTGAAGAAAACTCCCAGAATGCTTTATGAACTGAGGCAGTGTGATACACAACGTGGCTTACGGTGCAGGGAAAGAAGAAAATAAATGTATAAATCCTTGCAAATAATCTGTACTTTATTTTCTTTGTTCAATAAAAATAAATTATGGTTTGTTTTTGGGGTTTTTTAAAAGCCCACTATACAGAACAGGAATGCTTATATCACTTGTGCTACTGATGACATAATGAGTGATGTTCCATCATTTCCAGAACTTTTTGAGCTCTGAAGTCAATTGTATGCGCCATGCATGGCTGCACTTCCAAGAGCTCTGTAGAAATTTTCAATTTTTATACAGTATCCCACGAGAAAATGCCTTTAATCCATACAAGATTACATTAAAAAAAAAAAAAACACCCTTAGGACAAGAAAGTGGCCACGATATAGAGGAAGAAGAGCTGGTCGACGTGTACAAGCGAAGGAAAGGAGCCGTTGCTATAATATCCTGTGTGTTCAACCGAGGAATGTCAGGCATGCTCAGGCTAAATCGCGTTCCAGCAACCCTGAGAACTGCATAAACATTACTACGAAGTCAGGTCCACAGATTGTAGATGGACAAACTTTCCATTTTGTTCCATCAGTTTTTTTGTCTAACATTGTGTCACTTTTCCCCAAAATGGATGAAGTTAGCCATGTTATTCAGAATGCAAATTTCAACTTAGTTTGCATAACAGAGACTTGGCTACAACAACATAATCAGGATTCTGTGGTGGTAATTGATGGTTACACTCTAATGGCCCTTTTCCACTACCCTTTTTCAGCTCACTTCAGCTCGCTTCAGCCCGACACGGCTCGCGTTTCGACTACCAAAAAACAGCACGACTCAGCTCGCTTCAGCCCTGCTTAGCCCCTAAAACTCGCACCGTTTTGGAGTGGGGCTGAAGCGAGCCAAACCGAGCCGAGTGAGGCTGGGGGCGTGAGCAGACACTCCCCGTGCGCTGATTGGTGAGGAGGAGTGTCCTCACACGCCCACACACGCCCCACGAGCACGCTGGGATCTGTAAACACCGCAAACCCGGAAGAAGAATTACGAGAATTTCTGAAGCCTTATGCGCCTCGCCTCATCTATACGCTCTTGCCAGTATCTGTTGGCGTTGTCGGTGACAACAAGCCACAGCACCAAGACCAGCAACACTAACGACTCCATGTCCTCCATGTTTATTGTTTACTATTCGGGTCGTGAGACTACCGCTTAAAAGATCACTGATGTCACTGTTTGCGCTGCTTAACGACATCACGTGACGTCCACCCACTTTCGCTAACTCCACCCAATGTGTCCACCCACTTCCAGCCAGCACGGTTCAGCGCGGTTGTAGTCGAAATGCAACGCCAACAGCCCCACTCAGCCCAACTCAGCACGGCACAGCTCAGCCCGACTCAGCCGCGTTTGTAGTGGAAAAGCGGCATTATTCAATGAGACAGGCAGGATGCTTCTCATGGTGGAGTGTGTATGTATGTCAAGGAATCCATCCCTCTCACTGTTCTTGAAGATCTCGAAGACGAAAGTGGTGCTTTGGAAGTTTTGTGGGTTAAAATGCGTCCATCTAGACTCCCATGAGGCGTAACATGCATCATCACTGCACTTGTTTATCATCTGCCGAAGGCCGATCATTTTTAAATGCTGGAGTATCTAACGAAGTGTTTGATCTGGAGACGTGATTTCCGAACTGTGGGCTATTTGTGCTTGGTGACTTGAATCAAATGAATGATGTTAGGTTAAAATCCAACTTCAACTTGAAGCAAATCGTCCATTTCCCTACCCGTGGGCGGAACATTCTTGATAAGGTCCTCACCAACTTAAAGGACTACTACAAACCACCTATCGAGCGTCCAGCTTTTGGTTTGTCCGACCACGTTTCTGTTGAAGTGAAGCCAAAGCAGAGAATTAAAACATCCCCAACAAAACAATCATCTCTAGGGATTTGAGGATCAGTAATCTTCACGCAATGAGGACCTATCTGGAGCAGGTTTAGGATTAGCGCCGTGGACTCCTGTGAAGGACAGCTGTCGATGCTCCAAACGATCGTCAAGACTGGCCTCGACTCTTTACTTCCACTGAAAACCAAAACAGTGTACCCCACAGAGCCACCATGGATCAGTCCTGCTCTCAAGAACATGATCTCATTCATTCATCTCATTATCTCTAGCCGCTTTATCCTTCTAGAGGGTCGCAGGCAAGCTGGAGCCTATCCCAGCTGACTACGGGCGAAAGGCAGGGTACACCCTGGACAAGTCGCCAGGTCATCACAGGGCTGACACATAGACACAGACAACCATTCACACTCACATTCACACCTACGGTCAATTTAGAGTCACGAGTTAACCTAACCTGCATGTCTTTGGACTGTGGGGGAAACCGGAGCACCCGGAGGAAACCCACGCGGACACGGGGAGAACATGCAAACTCCGCACAGAAAGGCCCTCGCCGGCCCCGGGGCTCGAACCCAGGGCCTTCTTGCTGTGAGGCGACAGCGCTAACCACTACACCACCGTGCCACCAAGAACATGATTTAAAAAAAATAAATAAAAAAATAAAAAAAACACCAAAGCACTCTCAGCCAAAGCAATCATACTGAATTTAGATACCTGCAGGACCACATCAATCGTGAATGCAAGAAATGTCGATCCAAATACTATAAGAGAAAAGGTATAGCATCTAAAAGGAGTGTTCCCTGTCAGATTGGTGGAAAGAAATAAAGTGACTGGGTGGCATCATGAACTCCTCTGGAACCAAAGACAATGTGCTGAAGTTCGTCAGTCACCTTGAGGGATTGCGCGATTTACTGCCTACCGACCTGGCAAACCACATCAACACAGCCTTTTTAACTCCTACAGAGGGGTTTGTACCACTTACCCACAATCCCTTTCAAGACGACGACAGCTCTGTGAGAAATGAGATCCCACCTGGATCGGAGTTGACTTTTCTTTGCAAGCTATCAGCGCTCAACCCCGCCAAAGCCCAGGGGCCAGACGGGATCCCAGGATGGTTGTTAAAAGAGAATGCTGATCTCTTTGCAGGCCCAGTTGCAGAAATTCTCAATTCTTCCTATCGAGAGAGCTGTATGCCTCCAACTTGGAAAGAGGTGGACATTGTTCCAGTTCCAAAAGAGAGGCCTATACAAGACGTTAACAAGCATCTGCACCCAATTTCGCTCACTCCAATCCTAAAATCGCAGATCACCACATGGTTGAAGGGTACGTCAAACCAACGGTGTTGCAAAAGATCGATGAACGCCAATTTGGAACTGTGCCTCACTCGTGTACCACGCATTAGCATGTTGCATAATTGGTACACCAGCACGGATGGAAACGGAGCCACGATCCGAGTGGTTTTGTTCGACTTCCGTAAAGCTAATCGACCATAACATACTGGTTAGGAAACTTTCGACATATGATATTCCAATGCAGATCAAGAGCTGGATTGTTGATTTCCTGATGGACCAAAAGCAGCGTGTCAAATTAGCACAAGACTGTTTTTCTGAATGGCATTCTGCGTCTGCTGGCGTCCCTCAGGGGACCAAACTAGGTCCCTGGTTGTTTCTCATTATGATCAACGACCTCAATGCACCGATTGACATGTGGAAATATGTAGAGGACACCACGATCTCAGAAGTAGTGGAGAAAGGCCAGGAGAGCAACATTCAATCTGTTGTGGACACTATTTCCAGTCAATCTAGCTCTGAAGGATTTCAGCTGAATGAAACCAAATGCAAGGAACTCAAGATTAGCTTTGCAAAGAACAAGCCAGATCTCGAGCCGATAGTAGTTAATGGTAAGTCCTTAGACACAGTGAACAGTGTCAAAGTTTTAGGTCTGAGCATTAGCTGTGACTTAAAGTGGAATGTACACATACAGGAGTTAGTTAAGAAGGCCTCTGTTAGATGGTATTTCTTGAGGCAACTCGAGAGATCCTCCATTGCACCAAGTGAGTTACTGTTTTACGTCACCTGTATACGACCAATCGTCGAATATGCCTGCCAAGTCTATCACCGTGCCTTACGGGAGTACCTAAATGATGACCTAGAAAGGCTGCAGAAACGGGCTCTTAAAATCATCTACCCTGGTTTGTCTTACAGAGAAGCCCTTGGGCAATCTAGTCTTTACTCACTTGTTGAAAGAAGAGAGGCAATAGCATCCAAACTGTTTGGTGAGACTACCTCTAACCCGCAGCATAGGCTCTACAAGCTCCTCCCTGCAAGGAACATTTGCACGAACACATTAAGGAACTCCAGGAAGTTTGCCTGCCCCCTTGCAAGACTAAACGTTTTAAGAATAGTTTTCGAATGAGTTTTGCATTTACATCTTCATTCATTATCTCTAGCCGCTTTATCCTTCTACAGGGTCGCAGGCAAGCTGGAGCCTATCCCAGCTGACTACGGGCGAAAGGCGGGGTACACCCTGGACAAGTCGCCAGGTCATCACAGGGCTGACACATAGACACAGACAACCATTCACACTCACATTCACACCTACGGTCAATTTAGAGTCACCAGTTAACCTAACCTGCATGTCTTTGGACTGTGGGGGAAACCGGAGCACCTGGAGGAAACCCACGCGGACACGGGGAGAACATGCAAACTCCGCACAGAAAGGCCCTCGCCGGCCCCGGGGCTCGAACCCAGGACCTTCTTGCTGTGAGGCGACAGCGCTAACCACTACACCACCGTGCCGCCCCGCATTTACATCTTAATATTTTAATTCTAGTCAAATTTTAAATGAATAATTTTTATATTTGTGTATTCCCCCCCATTCTTATGTATTTGTTAACTTAAACGTAATTCAGCCAAATGGCTGCAATGTTTTAGTAAATAAAAGCATCTATCTATACTAGCTAAAGATATTGAAGGGCCACCATCCAGTCGAGGACACTCCAAAAACTAGGGGTAGGGCCGGGGGGGAGGGGGTTAATTACCTCCACCAACATTGTTTTACTGAAATTGAGGAAAAGTGAGCCATTGGCTCATTTGATGCAAATCTGAATATGTGGCTTAGTGGAGGTATGCACTCTACCGAATGCCCTTCTAGTTGGGATTGGACCAATGTCCATCCATCATCTGTAACCGCTTATCCTGTGTAGGGTCGCAGGCAAGCTGGAGCCTATCCCAGCTGACTATGGGCAGGAGGTAGGGTACACCCTGGACAAGTCACCAGGTCATCGCAGGGCTGATACATATGCCGCTTTTCCACTACAAACGCGGCTGAGTCGGGCTGAGCTGTGCCATGCTGAGTCGGGCTGAGTGGGGCTGTTGGAGTTGCATTTCGACTACAACCGCGCTGAACCGTGCTGGCTGGAAGTGGGTGGACACTTTGGGTGGAGTTAGCGAAAGTGGGTGGACGTCACGTGATGTCGTTAAGCAGCGCAAACAGTGACATCAGTGATCTTTTAAGTGGTAGTCTCACGACCCGAATAGTAAACAATAAACATGGAGGACATGGAGTCGTTAGTGTTGCTGGTCTTGGTTCTGCGGCTTGTAGTCACCGACAACGCCAACAGATACTGGCAAGAGCGTATAGATGAGGCGAGGCGCATAAGGCTTCAGAAATTCTCGTAATTCGTAATTCTTCTTCTTCCGGGTTTACGGTGTTTACAGATCCCAGTGTGCTCGCGGGGCGTGTGTGGGCATGTGAGGACACTCCTCCTCACCAATCAGTGCACAGGGGAGTGTCTGCTCACGCCCCCAGCCTCACTCGGCTCGGTTTGGCTCGCTTCAGCCCCACTCCAAAACCGTGCGAGTTTTAGGGGCTAAGCAGGGCTGAAGCGAGCAGAGTCGTGCTGCTCTTTGGTAGTCGAAACGCGAGCCGTGTCGGGCTGAAGTGAGCTGAAGCGAGCTGAAAAAGGGTAGTGGAAAAGGGCCATTAGAGAAACAACCATTCACACTATCACACCTACGGTCAATTTAGAGCCACCAGTTAACCTAACCTGCATGCCTTTGGACTGTAGGGGAAACAGGAGTACCCGGAGGAAACCCACGCGGACACGGGGAGAACATGCAAACTCCACACAGAAAGGCCCTCGCCGGCCACGGGGCTCGAACCCGGACCTTCTTGCTGTGAGGTGACAGTGCTAATCACTACACCATTGTGCCGTCCCGGACCAATGTCTAGTGTTAAAACTTCTATACCAATAAACGTGACCTGAACTTAAGTATAATGACACGCACAAAATCTTTTATTTCAAATCACAAATATGGTTCCTGATGTAGAGACGGTACTGCTTAAGGCACCATGTTGAGCAAAGTGATGAACTGAAAATATGGCAAGGAAATGAGAATTTTGTGGGAAAGGATGGGAACAGAACATGACATGAAACAGAACTCGACTCAAACGTCTCAGTGAGTGTGATGCACAATAGAAAAGAGATGAGGAGTGGAACAATGCACATTTGTATTAAAAAAAAAACAACAACACAGGAGCTTGAAAGAGACGTGTCGACTTATGATGTGTCCTTAACTCTCGCTTCAGTTTTTCCACAAAAACAGAGATACAGTGACACGCACGTGGGATTTCTGAGGTCACACTGGACAACAAGTCTGACAATAGAGAAGTTAGTCTGCTAAGATTATGTTGCTGTTCTTTGCTTAAAGTTGGGAAATATTAATTATTTTAAAAAATTATTCTCAATTCCTCCATTTTCACCAAATTGGACTGTTACTTAAGGTTGGAATTTGGAAAGAGTGCGATAGTGATCACAGCGTGCTCAGCAAATGCTCTGTGGTCATTTCATGGATCGTGTTATAAAGGTTCTGCTTCAAGCTGATTCCTGATTGAGGCTTTATGGAGCTACAAAGTACAGATCAAAAGTCGTTGCCATTTGTTCCCCTGCGGGGAAGAGGAGAAGAGAACTGCTAGGAAATACACACACCTACTCACTTTTTCAATCTCTTGTGGACATCCAAACTATAATTAGAAGAGCAGTGATAGATGGTGGGAACTGTTAAAGCATGAAAAATGTGTTAGCATGCATCTATAGACCCCACACACACACACACACACACTTGATAGTTGCTACTGGTGGCAGCACACAGTGGGAACGGGAAAGGAGGAGGTGGAGAGCGGATATGGGCGAAGACGGTGCCAGAAGCGTAATTTTTTTTTTTTTGGCACAAAATGTTTTTCCTTTTCTTCTTCTCGGTTTTGTTTTTCAGCATACAACAAAAGGTCTGGGTGCTTTTCAGCTCCCCTGGCTGGATTCAAAGTTGGTGACTCAAGTTAAAAAAATTTATGTTGATTTTTCAAAGGAAAAAAAAAAAAGTTACTCATATTTAGAGTCGGGTTATGCAGCTGCTTCAGTTCATCTGTCGGGAGGCTCATTCTGACTGAATAAGTAAATCAATAAAAATTAACAAATAATGCTAGATAACAGTCATAGCAACAGTAGAAAAGACAGCTGACAAGATTAACTGTGAGCTACTGCTCACTTGCGTATCCCCCCGCTCTCGCTTATATCAGAATGCAAGCAATCGAATCATAATTCACTTATTATGAATGTTGACTTCAACAAGTAATTAACTCTGAAACAAGTAAAGAGCAGTGTCTCTCCCCAGGGATTTCAAATAGCATCCTGGTAAACTATCATTTTGAAATCGCATTTTACTTCTTGAAATGCCATCAAAATCCACCCTGTGTGTTTTATAAATGCATTCGGCCGGTAAACAGGAACTGGATGTGCGACAGACCTGAAAATGGTATACACAGTGTACAGTAGAACCGCAAGCTGAAGCTCGGTGCCAAATATCAAGCAGTTGTGATTTGTAGTTGTTGAGAAAAGTGTTATGAAAATTTTGTAAATCCATGCTATACGTTTCGTCAATACATTCAGTTGGTAAACAGAAAGTCGACACGCGACAGACCTGAAAATATACATGGTATAGAACCCCAAGCTGAAGCTCAGTACCACATACCAAGTGGCTATGATTAGTGGTTGCTGAGAAAAAGGGTGTTTCAGACGGACGGAGATACAGACAGACGTAAACCAGTATCTCTCCCCCCCCCAGAGTGGGTGTCTCATCTCATTCTCATCTCATTATCTGTAGCCGCTTTATCCTTCTACAGGGTCGCAGGCAAGCTGGAGCCTATCCCAGCTGACTACGGGCGAAAGGTGGGGTACACCCTGGACAAGTCGCCAGGTCATCACAGGGCTGACACAGATACCCATTCACACTCACATTCACACCTACGCTCAATTTAGAGTCACCAGTTAACCTAACCTGCATGTCTTTGGACTGTGGGGGAAACCGGAGCACCCGGAGGAAACCCACGCGGACACGGGGAGAACATGCAAACTCCATACAGAAAGGCCCTCGCCAGCCACGGGGCTCAAACCCGGACCTTCTGGCTGTGAGGCGACAGCGCTAACCACTACACCACCGTGCCGCCCCAGAGTGGGTGTATAAAAAATAAAAAAAAAATAATAATAATCCATGGTGACTTCTGCCGCACGCAAAACTCAACCTCTTATGGTTAACAAAATCACACACAGGCAAAAGCTTCAGCTCCTTAAGAGTTGGTGTTCTGTGATCACATTTATTCTACCCAGATAGAATCCGGGCAGCAAAATTCTGGACCAACTGTAATTTGTGAATATTTGAATTGCTGGTACCTGACCAGACAGTAGAACAGTAGAAAGGCTTAGTAAAAATTTGAGTTAAATGATTGTAAAGAGTGTCTGTCGATCAAAAAGGTGACAAATCCTACTTATAAATGACTAGTCTGCTTATTAGATCTGCAGCTAGAGTCCTGATGTTTTCATCAAACGATAAGTTCTTATCGACCATAATGCTGAGGTCTCTAACTGCGTGAACGACGAGTAGCTCCTTCCCCAGGAACGTAATAGCCGGAATAGGCGTCTGACTGAGCATCTTGCTTGATCCAAAAACACCAGATCTTGGCCTTGTCAGGATTAAATCAGCAAACTGTTCTCACAACACCAAACAGCCACCCGCAGTATATCTTGCTTGAGGTCATTAAGCCCTCTGTTGGAGAATGAGACATAAAGCTGGATATCGTCAACGTATGACTCCATATTACATGTCTTGCAAACTGATGGTAGATCATTAATATACAGGTTGAAGAGCAAAGGACCGAGAACGGACCCTTGTGGAATACCCTGCTTTAGACCCAAGGGATTTGAGAGGGAACTATTTAGATATATGTACTTTTTGTCTCCTACCTGTCAAATAACTTTGGAACCATGCTTGGGCTATCTCGGAAAATGTCCGCAAGTAATTTCTGACGGTCACTACTATCAAACGCCTTGCTAAGGTCTAGCAGCAGAACAGCAGTTCCCTTTTTCTCATCGATGGCCTTATACAAATGACTAGTGAAGAGAACCCCCAAAAGTTTCTGTTGAGTAACGTCTCTTATTTCCACTTTGATGAACCAAGAGTCAATTATTAGATGTCAAATAGCTGACAAACTGGTTACGTGGAGTACGGCCCAAGACCTTGGCCAGTACAGGTAACAAAGCTATAGGATGATTGTTACCAGCAACCTCGTGGTACCCTTCCTTCAGATGGGCCACCACCTCAGCTTGCTTCCAGTCTCCTGGGAAGCAACCACTCAAGATGTTAAACAGGCCAGTGATTACAGGCAGGATGGATGGGAGGCAGGCTTTGATTACTTTCATGCCCACTTTGTGGTACCCTGGTGCTTTGAACCTTTGTCGTACCTCTGGCCTTAAAATGCACCATTTACACAATACACTACTGTATGTCCACTGGGCAAATCTGATGTTAGTAAAAAGAGAAGGTGGGGAAAAAAAAAAAAAACCTCTACTCAGACTGTTTTTGGAGAAAAGAAATGTGCACAAACGATGCACAAATTAACCAGATATGTCTAGAGCCATTTGGTCGTTAATGGGGTGTTGGATGAGGTCACGTCATTAAACCATTTAACGGTTAATTTTTCTAAAAAAAAAAAAAAGTGTTTAAGTACACATTTTTATTTCAAACTATGCACAAACGAATTGAAGTACTCGATCGTATTTATGCCCCGTGTCCGAAATTGCTCACTGGTTCACTACTCCCTATATAGGGAATTACTATATAGAGGACTATATAGTGAGCTCATTGGTAAAATGTAAAAACGCTTTCGGACACTAGTCCGTCGCGCTGGTATTTACATCATTACTGTCGCACAATTAAAACATGCCAGATCAGTCGGCTGGTGGGTTTTCAAAATAATAAATAAACGCATGTATTTTTGTGATAAATCCATATTATACTGAGCATACAGTATTTCCCACATTAATCAATATAAAGTACTTGCATCTTTCAGTTTTTTTAAATCAAGGCTGAATACTTTCTTCTTTGCCGCTGCCTTTTATTAAATCAAATCTGAGACTTTTAATTTGATTTCTTTCAGCGCGATCACAGTGCATGATGGGATATATCGCTTTGGGTAGTGGCCATTGGTTGTACACTACTTTTTGTGATGCATTGTGGGATACTTTGAGCACACTATGTAGGGTGTAAATAATCCTCACTAAGGTTTTGGAGAGTGCTACAAAATGGGGTCCCCACTATATAGTGAGTAGGGAGCGATTTCAGACACAGGGATGGTCTTATCATACAGAGTACCAACTTTACAGAAGCGCACGCGCAACACGTAGCTACAAATCAACAAGAATCCAAACTTTATAAGCAGTGTTTTGCACACAGTTGGAACAAATCTTTCACTCAAACACAGCATGGCAGGAATCCATTTTGGTGAAAACAATCCTATTATTCATTCTACTGGAGCGGAGTTCGACAGAAGTTTGAGAAATTAATTCTCCTGTGCGACAACTAAAAGTAATAGTAATTCTCCTTAACATGATACTTCAGTAATATTGTCAAGCATGATAAAAGATTAGCTAATTATACTGCAATATGAAACTAATGTTGACATATTATTCTAACACACTGTGCTCCCTTACCTTTGGTGTTCTGCTGCTTCTTGGCCGCCATGTCCTCGGACTGCGCAAGGCGTCGGAGCACGTCAGCCAATGCAGCCTTCATCACTGTGAGCTCATCCTCCTGCTGCTGCACACGCAGTTCCAGAGAAGACAGCCGGTCCTGCATGTCCGATACACTCGCTGCCGAGATACTGTCATCTGAGAGAGAGAAACACATTCCATTAGCATGCCATCTGTCATCATGATAAACAACGTGACTTTGTGCAGACTGTGCAGTTTTCATTGGAGTAATTCAGCCATGTACAAAAGTTCAACACTCCTTTCCATACCAGACTAATATTTGTGTGACTCCAAAACCAAATAAACCATCATCTCTAATATCTTTTGTTGTTTTTAGTTTTTAGCCAACCTAAACAGAGAAGTATTTCGATAGCCAAAGACTTAACCCATCATAAATCTCTAGCCACTTCTTAGATGTGGTTATTGTGGCTAATAAGCTCGTCAAAAACTGATTTCCTGGTATTTGCAGAGCACAATGGTGAGTTGTTCATGGACATGGACACACATGAAAGCCAGTTTGGTTAAGATATGAGATCTGATGTGCGATCTTTCCTTATCTTACCAAAATGTTGGCAGAAGAGAAGAGCATTGCTTATAACCTGAGAGAAAGAAAGAAAGACTTTCTTGATGTTAAAGGTCCCATGGCATGAAATTTTCACTTTCTGAGGTTTTTTAACGTTAAAATGAGTTCCTCTGACCTTCTTAAATCACCCTAGTGGCTAGAAATTTCATAATGTGTAAACCAAACTATGCCCAACATTTGAGAATGGCGCGTCAAAACGGCGCGTTGATAAACTCTTCCCTTTACTACGTCAGCAAGAGAGATGATCCCCACGCCCCCCCCTCTGGATTCCCACCCACTGTATGGATTGCCCGCCCAGTTGTAGTAAGTAGACTATAGAGGACACAACATGGCGTCACCTAAGTGAGCGAAACATGGAAATTGTGCTGTACATGGATGTGACAACACAGAAAAGAGTCTGTTTTTACTGCCGACGGGAGAGCCCCTGAAGACGCAGTGGCTTAATTTTATTTACTTCAATAATACGCCGTCGAGTCTACCTAAGACGGTGTATGTTTGTCGGAAGCATTTTCCTGAGGAATGTTTCCACAACTTGGGACAGTATAGGGCAGGTTTTGCACATCAACTGTCACTGAAGCCTGGGTCCGTACCAAGCATCCCTGCCACATCAGCCACAAACACCGAACAAGTAAGTGTATAACTGTTAAGTCGTTTTGCCGTGTTTTAAAATCGGTGCCACGTTAGCCTTGCAATGGCTACATTAGCTGTGCAGCTAACCGCTTCCTGCAGTTAGCCAGGTACTCTGCGCTAGAAAACCAAAAAGCATGCAGCATGCTCTGTTATAATAGCCAATCAAAACAGTTTTTACAAAGACACCCACATTCTTTTTTTTTAAGTCACTCGTTCATTTTATTTGTTTGTTTGTTCAGTAAAAACCCAAACATTTGTTGAATTTATTTTATTTCCTCACGTCGCACCTTAATGACGTCAGCGCGCGGTATTTTTCCCTTCGCGGTTTGTTCCTTCTCTCTCGCCATAGTAAGACACCCACATCCGCTTGTTCTGACCCACTGGAGGTAGCGTCACAGTGCTGTTAGCCAATCAGAGGTAACACGTTTACATGTCATGAATATTAATGATAAGACCTGCCCCCACCCTCTACCCTTCCCCGCCTCCTGCTTCTCATTAGCAAAACGACGCACTGGGAAAAGCGCTGAAATGGGGCTTTCTCCCAGGAGGCTAGATCTACGTGCCGAGGGTTCATTTCGAGAAAGGCTGCGGATATAACATCCGGAAACCTCCACGAGCCCGTTTAAAGCATCAACAAACCACCATGCCATGGGTCCTTTAAATGATTGACGTCATCAATCGTGTTTTGTGCCATTTCTCACAAATACTGTGAGCACCTTCATTATTAGGTCTCAGACAGTACAGTGTGACCAAGTAAATGGCAGAATTTGGCCCTGGCTCGCGTGTGCGCGTGCATGTGTACTACAGTAAGCTATGTAGAGTAGCTGTGGTTTGAGCTCAGACTCACACCAGCCCACACTCACTTGGCGGAGCATGACTGCTAATGAAGAGGCCCTGCATTCTCAACTGCGGTTAGCTAGTTAGTGGGCCCCTCACTGAGCACCGCCTGTCTTTGAAATATACCGTACATGCATGCATGCACACAATATATTCTCACAGGCAATGCATATGGCCCCACATGGTACAAGACTATGATAAAAACAAGGCAAATAAAGAAATCCCTCATCTATATTTTTATAAACACACATGCACATACAACCAGTCAAAAGTTTGGATACACGTATTAATTCAATGATTTTTCTATATTTTTAAGTCACTTCATGTCTTAAAGTAATGATGGATGTCCTTTCTCTTTACTTAGCTGAGCAGTTCTTGACATACTATGGATTACTACAGTTGTAGAATAGGGCTATTTACTGCATTTTTATTTACTATTCGATCACGAATGCACTAAGGCAGCAAGAAACTGCAATAATTAACTTTTGATGAGGCACCTGTTAATTGAAAAGCATTCCAGGTGACGACCGCATTAAGCTGGTTAAGATAACACCAAAGCGTCATCAAGGTAAACACTGGCTACTTTGAAGAATCTAAAATATGAAACGTTGTTTAACACTTTGTTTACCACATATGGAACATGTATGGAATTACGCATGTTATTTCATATAGTTTTGATGTCTTCTATATTGTTCTACAGTGGTGTAGTGGTTAGCACTGTCGCCTCACAGCAAGAAGGTCCTGGGATCGAGCCCAGGGGCCAGCAAGGGCCTTTCTGTGCGGAGTTTGCATGTTCTCCCCATGTCTGTGTGGGTTTCCTCCGGGTGCTCCGGTTTCCCCCACAGTCCAAAAACGTGTAGTTTGGTTAACATAGAGCAGCCATGGCCTGAAGGTTGGGCTAAAGTGCCCTTGAGCAAGGCACCTAACCCCCAACTGCTCTGGGTATGTGTGTGCGCTCACTGCTTCAGACGGGTTAAATGCAGAGGAGGAATTTCACCATGTGCTCAAGTCTGTGCTTGAGTGCGTAACAAATAAAGGCTTGGCTTCCTTCTTCTTCTAGATAGTCAAAATACAGAAAAACCTATAAATGAGCAAGAGTGTACAAACTTTTGACTGGTACTGTGCGTCTGCACACACACACATCCCCTTTGAACTGATAAAGCACAGACGGATCCACACATTCCCCACACACACACACACACACACACACACACACACACACACACAGTACTGCAGAGTGCAAAACACAGACAGCTAGTCTTAAGGTCACAGAGTAGTTATTGTAGCTGCCTGCGTGGGAGTAGAGGGAAGAGAAAGGGCTGAGGAATGCCCTGGCGCCCGCGCGCACACGTCCGGGAACGAACACGCAGGTCAACATGGCTACTCAACACAGAGCCTACAAGATCATCTGATCAGGACGAGAGAACACACGCACACAAAATACAAAGAGGAAAAAAAAAAAGCTCTCTGTAGCTTTGATCCACACAAATTAGCACACACTCGAGCCAAGTGTAACTACTGCATAGCTCCAGCCGAGCCAGCAGAGAAATCAATCAGCTCAATCTGGCAACCGCAGGCATTGTGAGGACCAAAGGAAGGGAACCGGCTTCCTAAAGCCTTCCAGACATTTCTCTGGTTTGAGGTTCTGTTGCCAACTCCGTTCCGTGAGAGGGGGGATAATCACAGATCATTTCTTTAACTTCACCATCTTTTACCTTCTACTTTCCCCGAGAGACTTCAATCAGAAACTATGAACTAAAGGAGAAACGCTCACTTAAACTGATAAAGACCTTCTGAGGACAAATCCTCTACCTGAGATAAGCAGGTGACCATCATGAAATGGGGGAAATGACTCGTTTTTATCATACAAGCAAGATTAAAAAATAAATAAATAAATCCTCACCCCACCCACACACTACCAACAAAACAACTAGGAAGAGTGTGATGAAAGAGTAAGAAGCTGGTGATAAAGTTGGACGAAATGGGAAACATATCATCACAGTTATTAGGTGAATCAGTTTATGACGCAGTATACGAGCATCAGGGCCAATACTGGCCTGAAAGCACTGCATCAATAACATACCTGGATTTTCCCAGTGCATTCACTGACATGCTTTATGCCATGAACGTGTTGCATGTTGACCGGCGTCATGTATGCAATCGCAGGAAATGTTAAAATCCTGACACATTTTAGGACCTTTTTTTAAATAAATAAATAAATAAATGGTGCGTGTCACCACCTCCAAATGCCATGCACGGAGAGGCTGCGGTTGAAATTATGGATTCTCTGAGGTGACTGGTATAGTACTATTTTGTGAAAGATGCAGCCCCAAAGAAAACAGTACTATCCCAGCCACTGAAAAGAATTCATAATTTCAACCAGTGCCTCTCACTGCATGGTATATTTGATTTATATCCCCTTATCAAAAGTAGCAACTACAAAGAATTAGAAATAAACCTGGGGGAGGGGAGGAAAAAAAAAAAAAAAAAAAGTCTAACTCTGTCTTGCTAGGCATGATCATGATGCGTGGATTTACACACACACACACACACACACACACACACACACACACACACGTGACTCAAGCTGTACGACCGACTCGAAATTGTGAGGTCAGTTCATGGTATATCCAAGATTTATTCTATCCACAGTCACTGAATATGAGCAATCGTGTGCTCTGATAGCCTAGTAGTAGAGTAGCCAATCAGCTCATAGACCAGGAGTAGAGAAAAACAAAATGGCGGAGCATGTTGCTAAACCAACCGAGGCCGAAATAAAAACTCTACTGGAGAAAAAAAAAAAAAAAAAAACACAACTAAATATGGAATAAGAGTATTTGATGCTAAGAACGCATCTTGTTTTTATTTTTCAGGAATTATTATTATAGCAACATTTTTCGCAAATTGCTCCTGTCATGTCGCTGGTTTGTTTACATTCCAAGCGGAAATTGTGTCAGACGTTTTGTATAAAAGTTATTTATCGAATTTGCAAAAAAATACAAATAAATACTCTGTTTCGCAAAATCCAGTGAATGTGGATAGAATAAAAACAGTTATTCCACTCAATCTCATCATACATGGCTTATAGCCAACTCGGTGCCAAGTGCCTCGTCAGCTATCAGCTCATGTATGACTCAATTTCGTGGAATAACTTAAAATACCATGACTGACTCACACCATATCTTTTTTTTTTTTTTTAACACCTCACGTGGTGGCGGCACGGTGGCGTAGTGGTTAGCGCTGTCGCCTCACAGCAAGAAGGTCCTGGGTTCGAGCCCCGGGGCCGGCGAGGGCCTTTCTGTGCGGAGTTTGCATGTTCTCCCCGTGTCCGCGTGGGTTTCCTCCGGGTGCTCCGGTTTCCCCCACAGTCCAAAGACATGCAGGTTAGGTTAACTGGTGACTCTAAATTGACCATAAGTGTGAATGTGAGTGTGAATGGTTGTCTGTGTCTATGTGTCAGCCCTGTGATGACCTGGCGACTTGTCCAGGGTGTACCCCGCCTTTCGCCCGTAGTCAGCTGGGATAGGCTCCAGCTCGCCTGCGACCCTGTAGAAGGATAAAGCGGCTAGAGATAATGAGATGAGATGAGCCCTCACGTGGTGGAACTAATTTTATGGTCACGCGAGCCATCTTTGACCAATCCCTGCACGGGAATTTTTTGATGAGGGATACAATTTCTAATAACAGCATGTCCTGAAGTGTGTTACTCCTCTTACACCACACAGCAATTTACTCACGATTATATTATTTTATTGTTGTGGAACGTCCATGAAACAAGTTTGCTCTCAGTTCTACTGAATCAGTTTTTTTTTCTCTCTCCAAGTAAATAATTAATTACTTGTCATGTTACTGAGAAAATGCCAACCTCCGTCTCCGACTTTCCTGTGTCCTTCATATCAAAACTCTAGTCCGAATTCCTACCAGAGCCACTGTTACAAAAGAATGTGATTCAATAGTGCACTTGTGCAGATGTTTTCATTTCCTTAAAGGGTTTCAGAGTCAATTGTAGATATTGGCTTCAATTAAAAGCCTTGATAGAAATATTGTATTGCAGGATATCGATCAGAACGTCTTAGAACAATACCTGAAGACATTCAGTGCATTCAAAAAGCACTATGAAGTTTTATTCCTGTGAAAACAAAAAAGTGAACTCTCAAGGTTTCAGGAAGTCTGGAAAATGCACCAAGGCTGGCCAATGAACACAGCGATTCACCTTCTAGGGTCCCCACCCACTCTTTCCTCCTTTTAGACCAGGTATTTCCTTTAAGATGCCTTATCAGCAGAACTCCTGCACCAGGGAACGGGGGGGGGGGACCCCAAAAAAAAGATAAACCAAAAAAAAAAAAAAAACCCCAGAGAAAATCCCTTCAGAAATGGTAGATTCAGGATTCAGTACCACAGCCGTTTGTATAGGAGAGAAGGAACGAGAAAGAGAGGGAGAGAGAGAAAAAGACAGGGTTTTACAACTGAGCTGTAATTATTAGTGGTGAGTTATACCACAGAATATAGAATAATGACTAGTGTTGTGTTGGGATGTAATGATGCATCGTGGGAATGTACAATTCACAATGTGGAAAATCAGCCTTTGATTAATTATACTGTAGAGCTAACACAGCTGCACTGGTTGAACATTACAGGTGCCAATATACGGGCAGTTTTACAATCATGGGGACAAAAATGCAATTTTCGTACCGGCAGCTCTCTCAAAAACGTAAACAACCAGATACAATTATATTTCACTGTGACTACATTTACATGCACATCCAAATCTAGCTGCTGTCGGTAATCGAGCTGAAGGTCCCAGCAGGGTGCCAGAGAAATCCAATCCTACATGCACACAATGAAATCGGGCTATTGTGTGAGGTGCATTGTGCACCCGAGCCACAGGTGGCGCAACACGCCCCATCGTGTTGGTACACTTCCGGTTGTCGTCATGAAGAAGAGCTATTCAAGAGTGTAAACAAAGTTATCAGTTCCGTGTTCTCCATTGCGCGTTTTTCTCCCGTCCATGAATTTTAATATATTCAACTCCTTAAGCTGAATGAGCAGGAACTCTGTCTCCTCATTGCTCCAGAAGTGCACGTTTCTGCTTGCCTGTGGCAGTGGGGGCGTGGTCAAGCGCCGGTCTGTGACAGGAGGGCGGAGCCAGGGAAGGTGAGTGGCAGAATCACTTCACCTGACGGTAATTAACCTGTGTGTGTGTGTCTTCCCAGTAACCGCGCCCTATTTAAGGAGGCAGAGGGAGAGCAGAGGGGACAGCTCATCCCGGGACTAGAACACAGCGCGCGCGTGCGTGTTTTTCTCTCAAGAATAAAAGTAGGCTGTTAAACTGAAAAGTCTGACAATAAAAAGCCTATTAGTACCAGAAGCTTTGTCCTGCCGTCCTCTGTGCTCCACCCACACTTCAGAGAGCTCTACATTGCCATTTTCTCTTCTTCGTTTGTTCCTCCTGACCTCTTCTGCTGCTCGCTACTACTGTTGTCATGCCGACCGAGGCTGTTGTGTTTCCCGCTTGTGGTCTCGTCACTCGTCACTTCCGGAAGTAGCTCGACAACTAGCTCGATAGGGTATACATGCACAAAGTAGCTCGGCAGAAATCGCATAAACTAGGTCGTGTAGCTCGATTCCGAGAAATCAAGTTCGGTTCAATTTCAGCCGAATTAAGGTGTATACATGGCATTTTGAACTTCGATTTCAGTCGAGCAACGGCAGAAATTCGATTCTCTTTATGTGCATGTAAACGTAGTGTGTGTCTTTTAATGTAGTGAGGCAGCAAAAGGAGACTGAAATTGAAAACGGAACGGAAATATCGCTTCCCAGTATCATGCAGTGCACATTTAAAGGCCAACATTTATGCATTTTCTCGTCTTATTTTACAAAAAAAAAAAAAATTAATTTTGAAATGTTGAAAAACTTTGGAAGCTGGAAGTTACATCCACATTAGTACAGGTATTTTTATCATGTGAATAGACCATGCCATCATATTTATTAAGATTAACTTTCCTGCTGGAGCTATACTGCAGACACAGACGTTTTAAAGGAGAACTTGAAGTCATTTTAAAACTCGCTTTATTTCTTAATTAACATGTTATTCAATTATATGTTTTCGGTTTTAGTAACCTTATATCGTGGCTCGTATTGGCAACTAATTGCAATTAAATATTATACTTATCGGCCTATTCAGTTTTTAGCCATGTTGAATTTAGTTCGTTTGGTCCACAGCAGGCGTCGCTTATCCGCATGATCTTCACGAGACTTGTGCGAGACTTTGAAACGTGAAGCGTCAGCCAGGTGTCAGTGCCGCCATTTTGAAAACTGGTTTTCCAAACAAAAATATTCCACAACTAGATAGAACTCGACGCCAACGGTGTCGATGGGGATGCCTCCGCCCGGTAGACTACACGCCTTATTAAGTTGTGATTTGGGGATGGACATTTGACCTCACAGTAATCTTGACCTGGTGAAATTACTTGTATCAGCCTTGGAGATATTGTGTTCACAAGGTTTTCAGACAGACATTTGACCTCATAGTGACCTTGACCTTAGACCTTTTGATCTCAAAATCTAATCAGATCACATTTGTCCCAAAGCGCACAAATGGTGAAAGTTTGGTGAAATTCCTTTCATTAGCCTTTGAGATATCGTGTTCACAAGGTTTCGGGACACACGCACGGACAACCCAAAAACATAATGCCTCCTGCACCTTACGGTGGCGGAGGCATAAAAATTACTGCCTACTTTTTTCAAACTTTCCTGATTGCTATCAAAACAAACAAAACTTCCGGCTTGATTACATCAGCATTCGAAGGAGGGCGCGCGCGTCTTTTGACAACATTGGCAGATGTTGGTCACTGAGTTCTGCTGTAGGTTTTACTTCCGTCCTACGATGTCTCGCACAGGTCTCAGTGAATCTCGTTTACAGCCATTGCTTTGACATATGGACTGATATTACAGAGCATATTTCAAACACTCATAACTTGCTATAGCAGTGACAAAATGGCTATCAAAAATGCATTCCTATATTTAATAAAAAAAAGATAGAATTTTGCTAATAAATGTTTGCCTTCAGTTCTCCTTTAAAAATTGCATGACATTTCCACCCCCCCCCCCAAAAAAAGGAAACCAGATAGAACTCGACGCCAACGGTGTCGATGGGGATGCCTCCGCCTGGTAGACTACACGCCTTATTAAGTTGTGATTTAGGGATGGACATTTGACCTCACAGTAATCTTGACCTGGTGAAATTACTTGTATCAGCCTTGGAGATATTGTTTGACCTCACAGTGACCTTGACCTTAGACCTTTTGATCTCAAAATCTAATCAGTTCATGTTTGTCCCAAAGCGCACAAATGGTGAAAGTTTGGTGAAATTCCTTTCATTAGCCTTTGAGATATCGCGTTCACAAGGTTTCGGGACGGACGCACGCACGGACAGACGGACAACCCGAAAACATAATGCCTCCTGCACCTTACGGTGGCGGAGGCATAAAAAACCCCTCCACCCCACCCCCCTCACTATAGAATACCTCCCACTCGCAACAAAATTTGTCAACTGGAACTGTGTGAACTTTTAAAAAAAAAAACCCTGCAACACCATGATTCAAATTCCTATTAGGCATTCATCTCAATAATATATAAGGTCGAAATCCATTTGGTGCAATTTCATGGAGTGGAACACCAGCCACATCACCAGATAATGACATATGTAAGAAAATAAGTATCTTTAAGACCTTGGTTTGGGATTATTTTCCTTCATGCACATTTTCAGATGGTATACTGGTAATGCTCACTGACTACGACGCAGGAGATCGGGGTTCGAATCCCGGTCGGGGCAAAACATCATCCAGTAAGGGTCCTTAGGCAAAACCCCTCATGATATATCAGCCTACCTCAGGAATGAGTGAAAACATAACTGATAGAGTCATACCGGCTCAGACGTCGCCCGGGTCAACAAGGTCTGCGTCAGTTGCTAGGGAACCAGGGCAAACTGATGAGAAATGGGCTACTGGAACAAGACATCGATGGACGAGGACAGAAAATACGGATCTGCTGGAATGCTACTATACAAGCAATCCCAGAGAGAGGGGATACATGCAGAGAATGTGGGACCATTGGATACTTCGAAACCCACAATCAAGGCTAACAAAGAAACAGCTATTAGAGTGTTCCAACATCCATAATCGAAATCTGCTATCACAACTAGAGATTAATGAAATACAACAACGATGCTACGGCAAGGGGGAGCCAGGAAGACAGGTCAGCGGGGAGATGTCATCATCCCCACAACCAGAGATTGGGTACCAAGCCCCAACAGCTAACAGCCTCAACACAAGAGCTGCTGACCTGAGAAGGAAGATCGTGACCCAACTGGAAACCTGGAGCCCCCGACAAATACCGAAGCTGAGTTGCCAAGTACCTTCAGAAGATCTACTAGTAGATGTGAATGCTGCTCTGAAGACAATCTCCACAAGAACCATCACTGAGACCAACAAGCTGATACACAGTACAGCAACAGTAATCATGGAGATGCTTGGACACAAGGTGGGCTCGGGACATAAACAGTATCCACCATGGAAGAGACGATTAGAGGCCAAGATAAAGGCAGCAAGGAGAGAAGTTAGCCAGCTAGCTGAACTACAGAAAGGGAACATGGTGAATAAAGGGGCGCCCAGGAAGTACAACTCACTCTCCATACCAGAGGCACTCGAAACTGCCAAACAGCGACTAACAGCTCTGGCCACCCGGTTGAGGAGATACACCAAGGAAGGAGAGGCCAGGAGAATAAACAAGCTGTTCTCCACTGAACCAGCCAAGGTGTACTCTCAATGGCAGAGGAACAACAACCGGTCAGACCCACCAAGAGCTGAGGTGGAAAAATACTGGAAAGACATATGGGAAAGAAAGGCATCACACAACACCGATGCCCAATGGTTAGTGGACCTAAGAGCTGACCACAGCAACCTCCCAGAACAAGAACCAGTAACCATCTCAATGGCAGACGTCCAAGAAAGAGTGTCAAAGATGAAGAGCTGGACAGCACCAGGCCCCGATATGATCCATACGTACTGGCTGAAGAAGCTAACTGCACTCCATGAACGCCTAGCAGCACAGATGAACCAGCTGCTGAGGGATGGAACCCACCCAGAATGGCTAACCCAAGGCAGGACAGTCCTAATCATGAAGGACCCCCAGAAGGGACCCATCCCATCCAACTACCGGCCAATTACCTGTCTCTGCACAACATGGAAGGCCCTGTCAGGCATCATTGCGGCAAAAATGAGTAAGCATGTGGCTCAATACATGAGCGAGGCACAGAAAGGAATTGGCAGTAACACCAGAGGAGCCAAGCACCAGCTACTGGCCGATAGAACAGTCGCCCGAGACTGTAAGAAGAGACAGACCAACCTGTGCACTGCCTGGATTGACTACAAGAAAGCCTACGACTCAATGCCACACACATGGATACTGGAATGTCTGGAACTGTATAAGATCAACAAGAACCTAAGGACCTTCATACAGAACTCAATGGAAATGTGGAAGACAACCCTAGAGGCCAACTCAAAACCCATTGCCCAAGTCAACATCAAGTGCAGCATATACCAAGGAGATGCGCTATCACCACTGCTGTTCTGCATAGGCCTGAACCCCCTCAGTCAGATCATCACGAAGAGTGGCTACGGGTACCGATTCCGTAGTGGGGCAACAATCAGCCACCTGCTCTACATGGATGACATCAAGCTGTATGCCAGGAACGAGCGAGAAATAGACTCGCTGATCCACACCACCCGGATCTACAGCGATGACATAGGGATGTCATTCGGATTGGACAAGTGTGGCCGGATGGTCTCAAAGAGAGGCAAGATGATCCAGACTGAAGGGATTGACCTACCAGAGGGCAACATAGGTGATATCCAAGACAGCTACAAGTACCTTGGCATCCCACAGGCTAATGGAAACCATGAAGAGGCCACAAGGAAGTCAACCACAGCCAAATACCTCCAGAGAGTAAGGCAGGTCCTGAAAAGTCAGCTGAATGGTAAGAACAAGGTCCGAGCCATCAACATGTACGCACTACCAGTCATCAGATACCCTGCTGGTATCATAAACTGGCCAAAGGAGGAGATAGAAGCCACAGATATCAAGACTAGAAAGCTCCTCACCATGCATGGAGGGTTCCACCCCAAGTCCAGCACCCTGAGACTATACACTAAGCGGAAAGAGGGAGGCCGAGGGCTAGTGAGCGTCAAGACCACGGTCCAGGATGAAACATCGAAAATCCGAGAATACATCAGAAAGATGGCCCCAAAGGATGAACTGCTAAGTGAATGTCTCAGGCAGCAGAACCCTGATGAGAGTGCAGAGGAGGAGGAGGAGGAACAGACAACCTGGAGAGACAAACCCCTACATGACATGTACCACCGTCAGATAGAGGAAGTGGCTGATATCAAGAAATCCTACCAGTGGTTGGATAATGCAGGACTGACAGACAGCACAGAGGCACTAATCATGGCAGCACAAGAACAGGCCATAAGCACAAGAGCCATAGAGGCCAGGATCTACCAGAGTAGATCAGACCCAAGATGCAGACTGTGCAAAGAAGCCCCTGAAACAGTCCAGCACATAGTAGCAGGGTGTAAGATGCTAGCTGGATCAGCGTACATGGAGAGGCACAACCAAGTGGCTGGGATAGTATACAGGAACATCTGCAACCAGTATGGAATAGAAATACCCAAGTCCCAATGGGCCATACCACAGAAGGTGGCTGAGAACAACAGGGCCAAGATTCTGTGGGACTTCAGCTTCCAGACTGACAAACAGATCCTGGCTAACCAACCGGACATAGTGGTGGTGGACAAAGAGCAGAAGAGGGTGGTGGTGATAGATGTGGCGATCCCAGCTGACGCCAACATCAGGAAGAAGGAACATGAGAAACTTGAGAAGTATCAAGGGTTGAAAGAGCAGCTGGAACGGATGTGGAAGGTCAAGGGTTGCGTGGTCCCCGTGGTAGTGGGGGCACTTGGGGCAGTAACCCCCAAACTGGGAGAGTGGCTCCAGCAAATCCCAGGAACAACATCTGAAGCCTCAGTCCAGAAGAGCGCAGTCCTAGGAACATCGAAGATACTGCGCAGAACCCTCAAACTCCCAGGCCTCTGGTAGAGGACCCGAGCTTGAGGATGACATGGATACCACCCCCCCCCCCCGCCGGGGGTGAGAAGGAGATTTTTTTTTTTTTATATATATACACACATATATACACATATATACACACACACACATACACTGCCTTGCAAAAGTATTCATACCCCTTGAACTTTTTCACATTTTTCCACCTTACAACCACGAAGTTAAAAGTTTTTTATTGAGATTTTATGTGATAGATCAACACAGAGTAGCACATAACTGTGAAGTGAAACAAGAATGATAAATGGTCTTCAAAATTTTTAACAAATAAAAATCTGAAAAATTCAGCCCCCCTGCAGCAATACTTTGTAGAGCCACCTTTTGCTGCAATTATAGCTGCAAGTCTTTTGTGGTATGTCTCTACCAGCTTTGCACATCTAGACACTAAAATTTTTTGCCCATTCTTCTTTGCAAAATAGCTCAAGCTCAGCCAGATTGGATGGAGAGTGTCTGTGAACAGCAATTTTCAAGTCTTGCCACAGATCCTCAATGGGATTTAGGTCTGGACTTTGACTGGGCCATTCTAACACATGAATATTCTTTGATCTAAACCATTCCATTGTAGCTCTGGCTGTATGTTTAGGGTCATTGTCTTGCTGGAAGGTGAATCTCCTTCCCAGTCTCAAGTCTTTTGCAGCCTCCAACAGGTTTTCTTCCAGGATCGCCCTGTATTTAGCTCCATCCATCTTCCCATCAACTCTGACCAGCTTCCCTGTCCCTGCTGAAGAAAAGCATCCCCATAGCATGATGCTGCCACCACCATGTTTCACAGTGGGGATGGTGTGTGCAGGGTGATGAGCAGTGTTAGTTTTCCGCCACACATAGCACTTTGCATTTAGGCCAAAAAGTTCAACTTTGGTCTCATCTGACCAAAGCACCTTCTTCCACATGTTTACTGTGTCCCCTACATGGCTTCTTATGTCTGTCTTTCAACAATGGCTTTCTTCTTGCCACTCTTCCAAAAAGGCCAGATTTGTGGCGTGTACGACTTATAGTTGTCCTGTGCACAGATTCTCCCACCTGAGCTGTGGATTTCTGCAGCTCCTCCAGAGTGATCATGGGCCTCTTGGCTGCTTCTCTGACCAGTGCTCTCCTTGCTCGCTCTGTCAGTTTAGGTGGATGGCCATGTCTTGGTAGGTTTGCAGTTGTGCCATACTTTTTCCATTTTTGAATGATGGATTGAACAGTGCTTCTTGAGATGTTCAGAGCTTGGGATATTTTTTTTATAACCTAACCCTGCTTTAAACTTCTCCAGAACTTTATCCCTGACCAGTCTAGTGAGTTCTTTGGTCTTCATGATGGTGTTTGTTCTTCACTGTTCTCTAACAAACCACTGAGGCCTTCACAGAACAAGTGTATTTATGCTGAGAGTAAATTACACACAGTAGGACTCTATTAACTAATTGGATGACTTCTGAAGGCAACTGATTGCACTGGATTGTATTTAGAGGTATCAGAGTACAGGGGGCTGAATACTAATGCACACCACATTTTTCAGATTTTTATTTGTTTAAAATTTTGAAGACCATTTATCATTTTCGTTTCACTTCACAATTATGTGCTACTCTGTGTTGGTCGATCACATAAAATCTCAATAAAAAACTTTTAAGTTTGTGGTTGTAAGGTGGAAAAATGTGAAAAGTTCAAGGGGTATGAATACTTTTGCAAGGCACGGTATATATATATATATATATATATATATATATATATATATATATATATATATATATCTCATCATCTCATTATCTCTAGCCACTTTATCCTATTCTACAGGGTCGCAGGCAAGCTGGAGCCTATCCCAGCTGACTACGGGCGAAAGGCGGGGTACACCCTGGACAAGTCGCCAGGTCATCACAGGGCTGACACAGATACCCATTCACACTCACATTCACACCTACGGTCAATTTAGAGTCACCAGTTAACCTAACCTGCATGTCTTTGGACTGTGGGGGAAACCAGAGCACCCGGAGGAAACCCACACGGACACGGGGAGAACATGCAAACTCCACACAGAAAGGCCCTCGCCGGCCACGGGGCTCGAACCCGGACCTTCTTGCTGTGAGGCAACAGCGCTAACCACTACACCACCGTGGCGCCCTATAGTCCCCGACACCAAGTTTAGGCTTCAATGTTTCAAAACCCACTTTAGTTTTATAATACTTATTAATATTTTTGAAAACGTACTAGTATGGACTTATTTTATCAGAGCAAAGTGTATCATTTCTCTTTGAAACACATAAACCACACAAGCCTGAAGTAAACCATGTCCAAATTTGCATCAAAATCATATCCTGTCCATCATGATGATCTTTTGCCAGTAACACAATGCACGTCTATCTAATTCAATTTATTAAAAATTTAACATTGTCTGTTAAAATGAACAGGTTAATCAGTTTTTGCTGAAAAAGTCAAATTACATTTATAATTATCAACCCCATGAGAGACGCTTTTGTCCCGATGACAAACTGCCCATCCAGAAAGTGGAAGCCGTATATAGAGAACTCTAGATTGCAAACACCACACATTTAACAGTTATTCCATGAAATCGAGTCATACATGAGCCGATAGCTGATGAGGCATGTAGCACCGAGTGGGCTATAGACCATGTACAATGAGATTAAGTGGAATAACTTTTATTCCATCCACATTTCACTGGATTTTGAGAAACTGAGCATTTTTATTTTTTGCAAATTCGATAAATAAAAACTTTACCCAAAACGTCCAACAAACCAGCGAAATGACGGGAGCAATTTTTGAAAAATGTGAATTCTTGGGGAGAAAAGATACATTCATACAATCAAATACTTTTATTTCACATTTTATTGCTTCTTTTTGTATTTTTTGTTTGAGTACAGTTTTTATTTCGTCCTCGGTTGGTTCAGCAACATACTCGGCCATTTTGTTTTTCTCTACTCACAGTATATGAACTGATAGCCTTGTAGTAGAAATGTCATTTGTGTAGCACAGTTAGTGTGAATGAAGGAACTAACGAAGAGTCAGGATCAACAAGGCACAAGTGGTTTTTAACTCGTCAAAGAAAAAAAGTGTGGAGTTCCCATGCCCTCTCCTGCAAAACAAAGCTCAGGATCTCCAAATCCAATGTGAAAAGCATCCTCTTGTATGGATCAGAGACATGGAGAACTACGAAGACATCTCACAACAAGCTACAAACCTTTAACAACTCGTTGAGAAGAATTCTGAAGATACGATAGACAGAGTAACAAACGAAGATCTTTGGGAACGATTAGGTCAGGAACCCATTCAAATACAAATCAGTCGGCATAAATGGAGATGGATTGGCCACACCTTGAGGAAACATCCAGACAGACAGGGTTACAAGGCAAGCTTTAAAACGGAATCCCCAGGGCAAGCGGAAAAGAGGACGCCCCGAAAACACCCGGAGGAGTGATGTTGAGGCTGTGATGAGCTGGGGCCACACCTGGAACACACTTGAGAAGCTAGCCCAGGACAGGACAAGATGAAGGAGGGAGATCGTCGATGGCCGATGCTCCAGGAGGAGCTAAGGGCCTGAGTAAAGGTATATGAGCTGACTGTCTACTCCACTACTAGGCTATCAATCAGAACACATAATTGCTCATATCTAGTGAACGTAAATAGAATAAAATACGAGTTAAAAAGTGCTCTTCAGCAGCTTTAAAAGGACTCCAGCCCCACATTGCTACAATCTCCTGTGCCTGAGAAAGACGATCCAGAAGACAGTCATTTTAGCCGACTTTGGAGCTCTATTTCAGGTTAAAATGACCCTCAGGCACTGCTACAAACCTCATTATGTTCCTAGCAATCATTTTTTCCGGGTCAGAGACTTTGTTTATTCAATCAAATGTGTAAAATAACTTTAGATAAATACTATGGACCGGTAGTACATTTTGCACATAATATTAAACCTCTGTTTGTAGCAGTTGATTTAGTTTTATAGTAATCCAAATGTGCGCGCACAGTCTTGCACTGTTTGTAATCCAGAAATAAAAAGGAGCCTTTTTAGTCTTCATTAAAAATATTCTGAGAATCTAACAGAATCGTGAAGCCACGAAACTGAATCATGATTGAGTGCATCTCCACACCCCTAGTGTTGTGACGGCATGAATCGTCTGTGCGTCTGTATTTGCGTTCCCCCCCCCACAGATGACCCTAGCGTCAGGGAATGTCTGCGTGTATATCAGAAATGCCTCGCTTGTTTCTACCTATGAGTACTTACAAGCCAAAAGGAAGGAACAGCTTCTGAACTTGTCATATTTCACAATAACCCACCACATTCCTGGGTGTCCTCGCCCCCCACACTTACAAACGTGTATACACGCTCGTCCTTATAACGCCCTACTTACTCATACACTCCTGCGGGTATACTGTATATGCACATGAGGAAAGGAGCACAAATGGTGTTCTTTCTGTACAACAAAACATCCTCACAAAACGTACATGCTGTACGCTTGGCGTGTCACAATCCCTGTAGTGTGTGCTTAATATTGCCTGCAGGTCTATAGAGGAAGTCCTCAGGCAGAGATAGCAGATATACAGGTCAGATAAGGGCTCTGCTAGAAATGTGTCGCAACCAGCCATATTTCATACACACACACACACACACGAGACTAGTATGCTTTGTTATTATTCAACAACAAACATTTCGAACACAACCAGGTGGCCATATTTCTCCCTAAGAAAGATCATGTTCACTTTAGCTCCATCTCAAATGACTTGCACCCAAGAGTGAAACCCAAAATGTGAAATTTTTGTGCAAAAAAGAGCAGCACACTCCAAATGTAGCCCATTAGCAAGAAAACATCACTGTCTCTGTTCGCTCATTCATATTGCTCATTAAAATGCTTGTAAAGAAGCTCATAATACAAGGAGGCACGTCTCAACTGTCTGTGTGTGCGGTGGCGCCGGCACGTGCGTGTTGGTGTACATTTCCCTCTTTGTGCCTCAAACTGCAGTCAAATATACAGACATCATGACTGTAGCCAAGGATAAAGGCTTGAGGTGCGAGTGCGTCAGTGTGCGCATGAGGACTCTGCATGTGCGCACGCTGTCCAGGGAAGCCGTAACCCAAACAAGACTAATATACGTGAGAGCAAAACACAATGAGTGAATCATGGGATGCAGCGCTGGGCTGGGACTCTTAAAAAAAGACGATGATAGAAAAGCTATGACTAAGCCAAAAGACGGCCTTCAGATTGCACTGGGCAGCTTGCCAAGACATGCTCGAGACAG